>NW_008674079.1:0-61313 GCF_000695815.1 Acanthisitta chloris | reverse complement strand
CTGCTGTCTGCCACTTGTGTCATTATGAATACTGAAGTTACAAGAAGCTAATGATGATCATCTTACATTTCCTGCTAACTGAAGCGCATGCATATGCCTGAGTGAAAATAAAATCCTCTGCAGTGATAATGAATTATGCAGTTAGCGTTTCAATTATGAAGACTTCTCTTGTAAAGAAGTTCTTGAAATTCTGAAAAGTACATGTGATGATTTTTCACTCAAAAATCGTAGGGAGGAGGCAGATTACTTTTTGTTGCACCATTATATACTTTGCAGGCACACATGCATAAACAGAGTGCTACTTGTTCTCTATCATCACATTCATTAGAAACAACACTTTTCTATACTCACTATGAGAACAGTTTCCCCCCATCAAATCTGCCAGTCTGGTTTCATATTTGATATCTGAGGAGGTGCAATCCCAAACCATCAACAATATCTAGACAACTCATCATTTGTGTCTC
Source organism: Acanthisitta chloris (assembly GCF_000695815.1). NCBI lineage: Eukaryota > Metazoa > Chordata > Aves > Passeriformes > Acanthisittidae > Acanthisitta > Acanthisitta chloris. The sequence goes on along the minus strand of NW_008674079.1, from coordinate 60,849 downwards.
AGCACTAGGCCACCTCTCTTAACACTAAAAGTGTGCCCCAAAGCCCACATGGAAATACTGAGGAGACCCCTCTGCCACACTAATTTCTCATGACTAAACCTTCTGGGCTTCATGAGGCAGAGGTAGGTCTGTCTGAACTCCAAACTGAAGTATTTACAGAAAAAAAATCTATTAAATTGATTTAGTTTCCAAATGTTGTTACCTTGTAAGAAATTTCAAAATTTTCACCACCCCAAATCTGAAGCCCTGGATCATAGAGACCCAGCTCAAAGAAGAAATCGCGTTCAATGGCAAACAATCCACCAGCCATTGCAGGGGACCTGAAAGAGGAAGACAGTGTAACTTCTTCTGCCAAAAGGATACAATAGCATTCAGAGGATGCATTGGTTAAGGAAACAAATTACAGTGAACGTATAATAAAGATCAGATAAATGGCAATACACTGAAAAAAATCATAAAGCTTTGTCATCAGCTTTCAGCAATGTTCTGAAGTGACATCTATATACTTTTCAGAACGGTCACAGTTTTTATTATGTTGTGGGGTTTCTTCTATAATTAATTAATTAAGTAATTTGATGACACAAAATTTTGGTTTGAATTATCCATTCAGCCAGACAGCATGCTTCTATTAAAATAAAATTCAAAAAAAAGGTAAGAATCAGTGTGACAAGATATTTCTCTCTTGAAAATTGTTCAAGTTTTTGAGATAACATGTGAGACTGCAAAGCAGACTTAGGTTTATGTTCTGAAGAGCTGCCACATTGAAACATACTGTCTATTAAACAAGCAACAGTTTTTCCAGCTGTGTGGTATCTTTCTAATCTTCTCCCCGTAGCTCTTTTTCTACTAGTGCCATAAGAGACACTTTACATTACGGCCAGTGAAATTTTTAAGAGGGCCTGGATTAAGCAGTACAAGGTTTCCATTTTAGCTTAGTCTTCTTTTTTCCCTTTTAATGGCTTTGTAAATCCCTTTCCATATGCCAAGATTCAATTAGCAAGTTTTCATGTGTCAAAAAGATGCTGTGGTTTGGATTGGAACATGTGCTGGTTTTGGCTGGGGTAGAGTTGTCTGCGCAGTGGCTAGTATGGGGCTGTATTTTGGATTTGTGCAGAACACAGTGATGATAATAGAGATGTTTTTGTTACTGCTGAGCAGAGCTTACACAGAGCCAAGGTCTTTTCTGCTTTCCATATTGCCACACTGGCAAAGAAGTTGTGGGTGCATGGGAGACTGGGAGGAGACACAGCCAGGAGAGCTGACCCCAAACGACTGAAGTGATATTCCATACCATGTAACATCATGCTTAGCATATAAAGCTGGGGTGAAGAAGGGGGAATGTTTGGAGTGATGGCATTTGTCTTCCCAAGTAACTGTTAACGTGTGATGGGGCCCTGCTCTCCTGGAGATGGCTAAACACCTGCCCGCCCATGGGAAACAGGGAATTAATTTCTTGGTTTGCTTTGCTTGTGTGCACAGCTTCTGCTCTCCTTATTAAACTATCTCAACCCCTGAGTTTTCTGGCTTTAACCCTTTTGATTCTCTCCCTGATCCTGCTGGTGGAGGAGTGAGTGAGTGGCCGTGTGGGAATTAATGGCTAGCTGGGGTTAAAGCATGACAGAGTATTTTTGCAGAAGGGCTCTAACCAAAATTCTTTGGTACCTTGCTCACACTGAAATAGACAGTAGGATATGTTAAGTCATTTCCAGTGCACATAGCAAGCATTTTTCACCTGAGGATCAATAAATATATAAAAACCCTAATGGATACAATCTAGAGTCCTTACTAGTTGACAATTAAAAAAACCAAACTATTTGTAAGGAAAAAGTGAATTCTTTCTGACTTCAGATGATCTGCAGCACTGAAAGGAGGATCCAAGAGTCCAGATCACCCTGATGAGCCAAGTAAAACGCAAGTGAAATACTCCTGCATCAGCAAATTATCTAGATGGGTCATTTCTAACATTATTCAGTCTCTTCATTCTATTAGATTTCTAACTTAGTAGTGTTCCTTTAACAGCAGTGACAATGTACATAAATGTCTACAGCACAGCTGCTTAAAAAAATAGTAACTCGTAGGGTTAGCACAGCAGATGCAGAGCAACAGGAACAGAGCCACTGGCTCTATCAGCTGAGTCAAGTATAATAGTTATCAGTTTAGCTGCTGTCCAGATCAGCTAATCAGATGCCGAGTTACTCCTAAATGTCCCTTTCTACTTGCTGCCTACTGTTCTTTCCTCTAACACTGATTTTACATCCCAGGGTTCAAAGGGAAGGAAGCCAGCTGGCACAGCAGGGAGAAGGATGTTGCATAGCCCAGCCCCATGGCTTTCCTGCACTTTGGACTTGGCAACTGTCCTGGGGCAATTCTCATGTTACAAAAAGTTTATCTCTGTGCTCTAAACTGTTTGCTTTCTTTTTAAACCTGGCTATGGTTTCAGCAAGACTTTTACTTGGGTCCTACTTGCCTTGGTATTGCTGCAAGAAAATGCACACAGCCTGGACATAAACAGATGCAGGGCATATCTCTTTTTAAAAGAAGCACTGTAACTCTTAAAGTATTATTAAAAATAATCTTTTAAACCATTCTGAGAACATGTGTTCTGTGTTTCTGGGAACAGTTTAAACGATTTTAAGACCTGTTTGGATGATAAACACAGAACACAACAGCGATGTTTGAAATAGTTTATCCTCCTCTAAGCGAATATTAAAGTTCCAATGTGGACAGCCTCATCAGAAAATGGTATTATTGATACTGTATACAAAACAGATCAAAGCTTTATAACTTGCTTGCATGTGTTGCCATTTTAGCAAAGAATGATCATGGGTGAGGATAGGGAATTACCAATATTGGTTCTTAAAATGTTTAAATCACATATACAAGCAACAGAAGACATTAGATTCTGAAGACGTGAAGATTGCTTTCAAGTGTAGTAACACAATTAGTTAAGTGTGAAGGGGAAAGTAATAAAAACCAGCAGAACCACAGTCTCCCAGACTTGAAAAGCCATCCAGAAACCCTAGTTTCTAAGCTAGGGTTTCTAGCCAGTTTTTGTTTGCTGGGAAAAAAACATACCCCACTGCAAAGCATAAGAAAAAGGCAGTACTTCTGTGAAAGCTATTGGAGTTTTCCCACAATATAAAGGTGATGTTTTTATCTTTCTTTTTGCTTTTTTTTAATGTCATGTGTATAAACTTTAAATTCTCAAACATACTGAGCCCTTAGAAAAAATCTAGCCAAGATTCTTAAACGGTATGCTTCTTTGTCAGATGTGATCTATTGTAAAGCAAGTGGGAGAAATACGACAAAAGGGATTTTTTGATACACATGCATAATCCAGCAGCTGTATGCATGCATCAGGCCATGACAGCAAGCTTCAGATTTTATGCATTACCGTCTATTATAAATACTTAGAGCATGCTCATTATTTCAAATCAAATGGTTAAACAAGCACTGTTGTTTCCAACACTACTTTTAAAAAAAATAACATAGCTAAATAAAGTTTTCCCTGGCAACAAAGTTATACTGCATTTTATTTTGCCAACCAAAACCCAGTCATTCTAATGTGCACCCTGTTAACCACACGAGCAGCAACACAAGGTAGCAAAGGTATTTTGAGCATATGGCAGGTTGTAGAAAACAGGTCTGACTAAATGAAGCAGCTGGTGCGCTTGGAAATATGAAGGTTTTCAGGATAAAAGTACATGCAAGTTTTAGTGGATCAATACTGACTCCAGGGAAAAAAAAGAAATGGGTAAGTGATTTAGTGATTACCGATACGGTTCAGTTTTTGTCTTTCTGCTTTCCTTCTCTCGCTTGGTCAAGGGAACCCTCTTCCAAAGCATACTCCAATCCCACGCTCCTCTAGCATACCCATCTTCGTCACCACCCCCTTGCGGCACAATCTTATAAGTGTTGCCATCTATGACATCTATAAGCGGCACAGTGCATGTGGTTCTGCAGGGTGGCAGATGGTGGCAGGGAAGATGTGGTTATGTGCAAGGACCCGCGTGGCACACGTGCATCGACCGTAGTTCATGGGAAAAGAGGGGTGGAGGGAAAAACGAAAGGGTTTAGACAATTATTCATTATGATTCACAGTATGTAAGCATCTCTCTTTACCGATAAGGCTCAGTTTTATGTTTTCGTTTGGACTTTTCCTTGTGGCTTAAAGGAATTCGTTTCCATAGCAAACTCCAGTCCCAGGCCCCTCTGGCAAAACCATCTTCATCCCCACCTTGTTGTGGCTCAATGGAATAATCATTCCCATCTATGTAATCTATTAGAGGTACAGTACATGTAGTTCTGAAACATTTATAGAAGGGAAAGAAAGAGCAAAATACAATTTCAGAAGAGTAATCTCTAATCTGAAATTTACACCATTAATTAAACTTATAAAGCAGTGTATACAAAAAGTCACTTTTAAACATATTATTAAAAAATAAAGGCTCATTAGAAGAAAAAATATTGTCCTTTATGTTGTTTTAAGAGGTTCTGAAAGCAGAAAAGTCAGGTCTGAGATGTTAATATACCAATTTGTTTATCAGTATTTTTTTTCTTTATGCATACTTCTTGACATCGGTCTTCTAATAAAGCACTGCTGGAGGCAACAGAGGAGGCCTCAGACAGCTAGGGTTCTCACAGTATTATTTCCCATAATTTTTATTCATGTCAGATCTTAGCTATCAAAAATTACGATAAACCCTTAGCTTTTACTACGGTTAACATGGATTCTCATTATTCTGTCCCATTCAACTGCCCTGAAAATCCAACCTCTCAGGCTAAAAAAAATAATTACTAGTGCTCTCTTAGCAGCAGCCTTCAGTAGAATTCTTCCTGTTTTATTTGCAATATGCTCCTCTTTGTGATATATTACATACAATATCCAACATGGAAAAGACATTATCTTTTCATTCTCCCCACATTTTCCAGATGAGTTTCCCAGTAACCAAACTTGGAGCACTTCCTTATTTTTTCTACCCTATTTTTCTCCTATGATATAGAAAAGCAGGGGGAAAAACGTTAACAGTGTGCTTGTCTTTGAGGCAGAGACAGCAGCATGTTGCACCCATGATATCAGGGCTTGGAAGAAGGCTGCCAAAGACTGCCCTCCAGCACCATGTGTCTCAGCATCCCTGGTCCTCCCACAACCTCTATTTTTGTGGGCAGTGCTGGCAGATGCCTCTAAAGCTGCCTCTTCTCATCACCCTTTCTTGTGTAAAAGCATAACACACCCTCACTGGAAGCACACAAGCATGTCCATTTTCTCTCTAGTATCCTGGCCCAAATGTAGGCTTGAAACTGAGTTATAGCCTTTAAAACACAGGAAAAACCAATTCCTCAAGAGAATTCTGGTAGTACGACAGGTTAACAAATAGTTTTTAGGGTTAAGCAGCTGTTTCATGGGATCAAAGAGTCACAACAAGCTCATGGTTTGCCAAACACACATATTCCTGACCATGCAAGCTAGGAGTACAGTAGCACACAGCAACAACAGCATTTCAACAGCTGGAGGAAAACCCTCTGGGATCTCTGTCCTCCGTCACCTCTCGCAGCTCCCCCCGTCACAGCACAGGCACTTCCACCGCAGACTCCTAGGAAGCGCCCGGACTTGGGGCAGAGACAGGCTCAAGCCCTGGCCTTGTTTTGCTGCAATGTTCCAAGGCACTTCAGGGGAAACAAGTAAGACCAAACAAGGCCAAAGATGAGAAAGTTGTAACAGTCTTGAGACGACAGAGGCTTTAAATCCCTATTAAAACAAAACACTCAGTGCTACTTTTCATCTACCAAACTCTGCATTTTCATTTAGTTATTTTATTTAATGAGGCTCCTTATTCAGCCAGAATAGAACATTTTTATAACAGTGCCTCAGATCATTGTAAAAGACAAGAGTTGTCTTACATGTAATCTACCCTAAGCAAAATATTTGCTAAGCCTATTAAAATAAACTACCTGGAGATTAATTTGCCTGACTATTTTCCTTCTGCATTACATATCTTTTATGCTGTGTGATAATAATAAAATCATCATACAGAAAATAATGATATAGCTCAATATAGATATAAAACATATTGACTACAGTTTGAAAAGTAAAGACTGTTACTGTGGCTTTTCTTCCTAATAAGTCAGACACTGGAAATAATGGGAGCACATTACCTGTCCTTAGATATGGGAGCTATAAGTGGCGCATACCAGTTAATTCCCACCTCACAGTGGGCATCAAGGTAAACCAAAACCTTTGAAGAAAAAAAAAAAAAAGTAAATTTATATTTCTGTATACAAGAGCACAATGATTTAATTAAGCTTATTTACACTGAGATACATTCATATTATAAACAAGAAAAAGAAGATTAAATTAGTAAAATTAATCTCTTCTTAAAACAGCATCAAGAATATAATACTACATTTCCACATGTCTGCTGGAACCACTACAACTTCTCCCCACAATATAGACGAAAAGAAAACCCCAAATAAATCCCAGACCTGTGTATGAACTGGCTCCTACCTGGCCAAGTCTAGCCTTCTGGGCTCCAATGCTTCTAGCTTGGATCAAACCTTCTCTCCTCTCATTTCGAAATACCTTTACAAGGCCATTCCATTGCTTAATATACTCATCCAGCCTCTCTTGTAAGTGTGCTATCAAACAATAGAGAAAAACAATAAACAGTTTTGCACTCTTAATACAACTGGAAAATATCTACAGACATTTATGAGAACCTTTAATTCAACTGTTCACAAACACTAAACCTGAGGAGATCAAGACCTCTGACCTCATCACAGAGGTTTGTCTCTGGCATATCTGAAGAAAAAGCAGGTGAAGTGGTTGGCCACATCACAGGGAGCAGAGTGGACAATTCCCAGTCATTTCAATATATCACAATGGCTTTCAGGTTTCCATCTGTATTGCAAGCAGGCAGAGAAGTTTCTACACTTCAGCACATGAGTGTTTCCTCATCACATAATGTCACATGTACAGTTGAAGGCATCACTTTTCAGTTAAATACTTCTCTTAACTCACTTTCTGCTGCACAAAATTTTCTGGCAGTCTATTCAGTCTAGAAACCTGAGGCAGAAACACAAGAGTGCTCAAATATTATTGCCCTCCCTCATCTAGACTTCTTGGGCTGGTCTCAAGACCTTCTAATGAAATTAGTAAGAATAATTGGAAGGACAGAAGTGCATCATACTGATGAGACAGCAAACCTTTAGCCAAAGGGACTTTTGTCAGTAAAAGGACAAGTAACTGTATAAGAAACAAGATGAGCTATGCTTAAATGGTTACAGGTTTCTATTTGAACATTGGTCTTTGCCAGACTACTCTGGAAGCCACAGTCCTACCATAGAGTTTGAAAAAAAAAAAGAAAAGTATCCTAGCGTTGCATAATGTTTTTGCACAGATGATTCTGTTGAGAAAACTCACAAAGATAGAAGGGCCAGCAATCAGGCACTTGCTGGTTGAGGCTATGCTGATGTAGCTACTGGTGGTCGTTCAAAATCTAATTTTGTACTGAAAGGCTCAAAAGAATTGCCCTCAGCTTTAGTTTTTCTCAGTTGGGAACCAAAATAAGCCACCTAAGCTACAAGTGAGGCATCCATGCACTGGTCTGCATCAGCTCCAAGGGACTGACAGATGACATGCCCGTGATGATCTAACAGGAGAGGGGACATGCAGAGGTAGAAGGATGTCCCTTTCAGCTGGAACACCTATCAGGCTACTCCAGCAGCAACATTTTCTGCACCCTGAATGAAAATGAAGTCTGGAGACTTCTGCAACTCACGTTTCAGTATGTTTTATATTCTTGTAAACAGTATTAAAAAAGTCTAGTTCAAACAAAAGCTGCATATAATAGAAATGGAAAGGATGTTTTTTGAAAGTGCAGTTTCCAAACTTGAATATTTAGCAACTCTACCAAAAACCAATCTTCTGAAATCACTATCTTTTAATACTCTTATTATCCTTCCCCTCCACCTTTATAAAAGAATAAATTTTCTCAGCTAAGTTTTATGTATCCTCTTCTCCTGTCCCACATTTACAATTTCTTTTGTACATCCTTGTGCATCAGGAAAACTTCTAGGATACACAAATGTCAAACTAGAGAAAGGATAACTTTATCACATAAGCTGTGTAGAACATGCTATGTAATAAATAGAGAATATATGATATGATGGCTGTGCTATAAATTTGTATAGGATAAAATCAACAGAGTTTTGAGGTTGTACTGAAGCAGTACTAAGAGAATCTTTATACCATACCATTATTTATGCTGCAAATTCCAAGTATGTGTTACAGAAGGACTGTCAGGAATGTTTTAAAGATTTAAAACCCAAAGTTATTTCCAGATCTCCTGCCTATGAAGCCAAATGTTTTAGTTATCAAATGTTCAACTGTGTAAGGCTCACAGGGAGCTGTAAAAACCTGTCATATTGATTGTGTAAAGCTTTTCTACAGTACAGGCTCAGGACTTTGCAGTCCATTATCTTAAACCATACCAGGGTTAGCAGCAAGTGCTATGTCCCGCAGGAAAACTGAATTTTTCCTCCTTCCTGTACTACAAAGCCTGCATGACAGCAGTGTATAAAATCCTGATACTTTTACAGTTAGAAATATTGTTTGGCCAGTGTTAAATTTTGTTCACATAGAATGTGTATTTATGATATCTGTCAACTGCCTTACAGCATTCTGCTTTTTGTTCAAAAATGTGTATTTTACCTTTCAAAATATTGTAACCACCAATCTGGCCTTCCCCTGTTTGAGTTCCTCTCTCGTGTCTCAGTGCATGATTAACGCATGAATCAGGGTCTTTTAAAAACAGTTTCTCTAAAGGATCTTAGGCATTGCAGAATACAAGGGTAGAAGAGGAGGAAAGCAGTTTTTTTTTTCCCCTTGACTCATGAACTTCAGGTTTGAGAACCAGAAAAATGGTATCAGAAATCCTCCCTAAATCAGCTGCCTCTGACTCCCCTGTAGTGTAATACTTCTACTGATGTAGGTCTCGCCTCTAACACAAGCACTGACTGATGCTTCAGTCTCCCCATGGAAAGCACCATTAAACAGGGTAATAAAATACTGTTACCTGTCTACACTCATTACTTCCCTTTAGGTTATCTCATGGGATGCTGCATGAGTGGGAAACAGAGAGAGTGATAAAGAAAATATTACAAAAGGTAGACAAAGCCTTTAAATGCTATAGGAACACAGGTATTTCCCTTGCAGTCACTCTTAACAGGTGCATGGGCTACAAAAACAAGCTGCTCCAGCTGAGATACTGACCTCTGTGCTTGAGAAAGCAACCAAGTTGGTACCCAAATACAAGCGGTTGAAGTCCTACACATCCAACTGTAATTGGAGGGAGCTTCAGAAAATACAATTTTATGATTTCTCCTTGCCCTTTCAGAAGAGCTGTTTCCTTCACACAGCTAGCACTCACAGAAAAATAAACTGTTTCTATTAAGAAATACAAGTAAAACTGGGAAAAAACCCCACCCCATGTGCAACATCATGGCCTCACACTATGCTAGCAACTGCCACTTCTCAGACTCTAAAATGAATTAATTCAGGTCTCCATTGAAAATGGAGATAGCGTCATTCAACTAGCTTGGCATCATCTTCTTGTTACTGTTCCCTTTGTGCTCTCACAAAGGAAAAAAACACCAGAGTAGAATTCAGCACATATCTCTGCACAGTTCTCCACAGTCAAATCCCACTGTTTGCAGAAGAGATTAAGAAAGAGAGTGTCATTCAGCAAAAAGACTGCTCCCAACTGACTTTATACAAAGAATTATAATGAAAAGAACATTTTCCAAGCATTGCAACTGTTCCTCCCTGTAAGGCATAACATATATAAGCTTCTATGCAGCTATAACTCTCTTCTGATGAAAGAGGATTTCTCATAAGGAAGGACAGGCTCTTTATGAGCCGGCCTTTAGATGTGTTTGCAACCACTGTGCTCCATTTTCATTTCCTATCGCTGGAAAAAGCAGCAGTTAAGAAATAAGGACAGTCACATTGCATGGGAGCAAACATCTACCCAGTCCAGCATGTGTGTTACTCAACACTGGGCTCCAGGAGCATCAGGTGGTCTTTGCAGGGTGGAAAAGCAGATATGAAGTGTGTAGCCTGAAAGTACGTGGGGAAGGTGAAAATCCTGTGTCTGTGCTGTCAGCACTGCTTTTCTTCTGGCTGAAAATGCAAAAATCTACCAGCACCTCTGCCATGATTGAGTTTTGCAGCTTTCCTAATAAACTGGAAATCTCTTCAGGTGGCTTGGCACAGTTTGCAACCCATACTAGTTCATGCTTCTCTCTGGGGAGAAAGAAGAGGAACAAGATTCTACTCCCTTGTCCATTTTTCCTCTAGAACACAATTTGAATTATTGAGATTAAGTCAATTATATTTACCAGGTAATAGCCTAAAGCAGTCTGAAGAATTATTATAGTGAAATAGTGCAGTTGCATGCAGCAAGGTGTTAAGAGCAATTCCAGTCTGTGCTTGCCTTCCAGTCACTCACACCTGAGAAAACTGCACCTTGAGCTTTCTTTATTGAATTTTCTGATTCAAGAAGGTTATTTGGGAAGTGTGGGAAATATAGAGGCAAGGGTTTGCTGGATGTTAGGTCCAGGCTAGCTGTATCTGCTAACCATTTATGTATGAGCAGAAAGCAAAAAACGTTCTGCATTTCCAAATAAAAATATCTTGGAAAATTCTGCTTTTATTTAACAAATGTCACATATTGAAAAACCAGCACGAGTTGTTATGCCAGACAAACTCATTCCATAAATGACGTATCCATAACACAGAGTTAGCTACAACTCATGTGAAACCCAAGTACTGAGTCCTGTCATTAGTAAAATATCTGGTAATTTTTTTAGACACAATCAGTATCATAGTCATTTCATACAGCTAACGCAGTCCTTGAACAGCTCTGAAGGAAAGCTGTGATCCCAGCTGAAAAGTGAAAACACAGCATATGTCTGCTGACTGAATTATTAAAATTACACCCCTTCAGAGAGAAGATATTTTTGTTTTATAGAACGTGTAAAAATCTAAGCCAAATTCTCAACAGCTGTTAAAGGATACAGGATACTATAATTTAGCATTCAGTATCTTTATTAGATTAAGCTAAATGTAGCCAAGTTTATAATACAGGTAACTTTTCACCTCTTGTTAAAACAAACACAAGATTATACCCACCTATCTACAGGTATGATGCAAAAACTAACACACAATAACTATTTTTAATAGTGACTTATACTCAAAAAATGTAACCCAAACTATGTGATGAGTTCACTTTTAAAATTTATTGTGAGTACACCCGCAGAAAACAACTCCCATGAGGCTAGAACTGAGAGAAGTCCAGATCACTTAATAAAAAGGAGAGTTTCAGAACAGTCATCAGCTTTCTGTGCCACTACACTATTCAGCTATCATAAAAACAAAGAGGAGGGTAAAGGAAACGTATCCTGTGCTGCTCACCAAACTTGCCTGTGCTTCTAAAAGCTGCAACCATCATTGTCTGGAAAAGACTGTCACACCATGCAGTCAAAATAATGTTCTTATTTGTGTGTCTACTCTCTCCACTGCAATTTCTATTCAACAATTATGCTGCAATAAAATCCTACAGAATGTGCAGGTTTGATGCACTATTTCTAAATCTGTTTAAAGTTTAAAACCAGTCAGACTTCCTCCATATCAATTAACTTATATCTCTAGGATACCATTTTCAGTTCTTCTCTGTATTTAGCCTTGAGTGGCATTAATGCAGAAGACATCACCATTAAAGAAGAAAAATTTATAAGCATCACATGAAGAGCATACATCCTGACTATAAACTAAGACCATAATGTAAATTACAAAGGAAGAACAAAATCTCTGGACTTACGTGGCTATGCAAGTCTCAAAGAAAGGCAGAAACTAAAACACAATTCTTAAAAGCTCCTTCCCTCGATAAGAAACAATAAACAGCTTAATGTTGTGTTTAATTAGAAAGGATATCTGAAACTAAAATGATATTGAAAATGAATGAGAATCATTTGATAGTCTTAGATACATTTTTATTATAGGTTTTTTTTTTTTTTTTAAAAGGCATCTGGATTCCTGTATGGAATAAAGAATGCAATTATTCCTACCAGGCTCAACTCAAACTCCTTTGATACTCTCCAAACTACTTGTTTTCGCAAGAGTTAAGAGAGGTACTAGCTATCCCAGCTTTCTACTATATGCTACTCAATAACTGTGGTAAGGAACTTGCTACAAATTCTGTATTTCAAAGAGCTGAACACAGATAAAGGATTTCCACTTCTACAAAAGCAGTTCATTGGAAGAGCTTTCCCTTCACTGAAAACTCACAGGACTGTGAAGAAGCAACCTACTTCTCTTCCAGAGTCAACTGAAGCCATGGCAGGTAATAAATCAAAAGAAAATTATTTAAGGGAAATAAAAAAGTTTCCTTTTCTACGAGTAGTGTGTTAATATTCCAAATATACCTTTGTTGCTAAAATCATCAATCAGCACAATTTCTGCCAAGTATTTCCTTGGTGTTCTCTTAATGACACTGTGGACCGTCCTCATAAGCGTGGACCATCCTTCATTATGGAAGACAATGACAACGCTGGAGGTGAGCAGGTTATCATCATAATGCCAGTATTTGCATCTGTAAAAAGATTTGATTTTATTAGTTTTCACATTGTGATTTACAGAACTGCTTAACAACATCTTTGTGCAAATGAAATCTTCACTGGAGGCTATCCTTGGGAAAGAGAATATAAAGGTAGTACAGCTTAAGTGCATCACAGAGGTATGACACCCAAGGAACAGTCTGCTTCCAGACAGCAGCCTCTTCCTCCTGAAACAGGTGTGATGCTGTTGGTAAATGGTGACCTCTGACTCTACAGCTACATGCTTCCTCCTGTGTAGGTGGATGGCATTGCACAGACCCTACTGAGGGACACCTCCTTACTACCACCACCACTTCTCACTGCTTGTGCAGCCAGCAGAGAACAGTGAAAGAAATGCCCCAAACAGCAGCTGCCAAGATGGGTGTCCTCTTCAAAACATCAGATACCACACTTTAGAACAGGCTGTGCATTTGGCTCACCAACTGCATCACACAAACAATAAGACAGCGCTGTTTTTTCCTACGCCTCTTGAAATCAGGTTTACTCAGTAGGACTCTATGAAGTGTTTGTTTGCTCTATACAGGCTGCATACAGAATTTGCATAATTAACAAAGTTACAAATATGGTTGTGGTAATGCAAAACTCATTAATTTCTACTCTTTCACAATAAAATAGACTTACACATAGTAAAAAAACTTGCTAGAAGTACAGCAGCGGAACACGAAATGCTCATGTCAACTGTTCTGCATAGAAGTATTTCCATTTGCAAAAACCATCAGAAAAGCATAGTTGCTCATGAGAAAAAAGTAATCCCATGGCAGAGAAGATGTGACTTTTACTATTCACTATTCATGATTAAACTTTTAGGTATAACCTACCAGCTAAAAAACCAACCTTACCAAACCCATTTGACCCTCCATTCACCCAATCAAAATGCAGTCACACGTTTCAACAGATGCAAGGAGTTAACAACTCTGGCTAAATTTGTGTAATTGTACTTTTTTTTTGGAACAGATATAAACAAAAATTAAAACAACCCATAAAATAAACTGCCAAGTTTCAAACCTGGACCAATTTCAATGGGCTCCTTCCTTGAAAGATATGAGAAGGAAGAAAAAAAAATACAAGAAAAGAGAGAGGTAAAAAGCCAAACAAAAATAGTGCATAACACTCAAAGGAATAAAGTGAGAAACTGAACACTGAAGGGCTGCTGAATTTTAGAAGAAGTCCAAGAATTTATAAATCATTTGAAAGCATAATGTCTACATAAAATTTGCAATAAATGCTATCACAATAACAAAGAACACAAGTTTTGGTCAAAATTAACATTTTCTAACTCTACAAATGCACTGAATGGACATTCAAGCCTCAATCAAGCATGTATCTGGCTATAATATACATCTTTCTAGTAGGCAGCATGACAGATCACAATTGCATCAACTGAATGTGCAAGACTAACCAGCATCAGAAATAGTGATATACTATGTAACTACTGCCTATGTTCAATTCTATTAAACTTTTTCAATTTCAATAAAAAGCTTTAAGTGCACAGAAACATTCCCGTGTTTGAAAAGAAATTACCTTAATCATTAGAAATCACCAATGTTTCTGAAACTACATTCAGTTAAACATGGAAAAAACTCACATAACACATCTATAGATATTTAAAGAGCATTTCTTTGGTGAAGGACATATTTCAGATATTGTCAGGGAACAGCATGAATAATTATTTGTCACCCTCAGAAAATAAAAGACATTGACAGAAACATACTATTAATTTTGGTACCATGGGAAAATAAAATTATAACAAAGCCTGATCTAATAAGGAATTTGCTCTCTTAGATGTGCTGTAAGCAACCACTGAAACAGCACAGTCTCTAAAAGTATGATTTACAGGCTGAAATCCTCCAGCTGAACTGTTTTTATACCTGAAGTAGCTGCAGCTAATTACAGTTACAAGTTACCAATATCCAAGTGCTACACTGGCTGTTTAAAATACACAGGTCAGGGCATGGATATTTGCCTTCCACACATCCCTCTCAGAGATTCCAGCTGATCACAGGCCGCAGTACTTCCATTTGCAGCACAAGCATTTAAGCTGTCAACAACTTACTTAGCCGTCTGCAGAGATAAAATGGATATCCTACCCAGGTGTGTTAAGTAGGCTGTATAAAAGGAAGACTCTACATTGTTTAATTACAGATTTATACCAGAACTGTGCTGCTTCACAGATATATTCACCTATATTAATTTGGTGATACAGTTATGATAAAATGGAGGAAAACAGGGTTTTATACATTCAAAAAACCAGTAAACCAGCTCAATGCCATTCAAGAGCTCCGTGTAAAAGGTGACAATAGCACCTTTCACCTCAAAAGAGAAGCAGGTTGCACTGTGCCCGACCTGCACATTCAGCAGTTCAGCTAGGAAACATTTTTGCTCTCCAAATAAAAACAGCTACAACGTTTCACACTGTCTTCAACAGCAGGAACAAAGCAAACACTGAAAAAGAACCCAAATCTCTCGGTTGCTTATTTGTCCCACTTCCCGCAGTATAGGCTAGTCATATTTAGGAACAAAATGCTGAAGAGCAAATGAATGACAGACAGAAAGCAACTTTACATAATTTAAAAACTCACACCTATTACAAAAGCCTGAATTGAACAACACATCCATGAACAATTTATAAGCATTTTTTGATCTGTATTGAATAAATTTTTAAAACATAAACCCAGAGGTCGAGACAGGCTTTTTGTTCCACATCTAACCTAATCTCCTCAAATCTGTCAGCACATTTTACTTTTTAAACTTGAAAAATCATGTGCTGCTAAATGTGCCATTTGCAAGCAGTGAAGCACTACATCTATATCTCTAGTAAGATCATGCTTTTAGTTTTTTCCAGAGGCTTTATTTCACTTACTAGACAGTCCACAGACTGATTCATCCAGCCCATAAGCAGTAACTCCTATGCACAATCTTTTCTCTCATCTTGCATTGAGAATTAAGTTTGAAATGTGGTAGACGTATGGTTGTTTTAGAGACGTGCAATTAATACATATTTTAATCTCTGTGGCAGATTTTTCTAATAAATGTGAATGTTGCTCAGGTATTTGAGTGACAAAAGCCAGGAGCCTTCACTCTCATTTCCTTCACATCTACGGAGAAGGAAACAGGGAAGAGCCTTTCCTCAGTGGAGCAGCACTGACATCCAGTGGCTGGCAAGCCACACACCAAGAAACCATAAATGCATTTTCCTTGTGCTTGAAGCTGAACTTTACAGTACTGGTTTCCCCATACATTTTAGGCACCAGAAAAGCAAAATAAGAAGCCTTAATTTCCAGGAACTTTCTTCAGTTTTAAAACAGAGGGTCAAGTAGGCATAAGCATCCAGGCAAAAGCTGCAAGCTATCTTAAACTGGCACAAGCAGATTCAAAGTACAGAAGTGCGTGCGACAAAGAGGACTTAAATATATTTCAACCTCCAGCTTCATACCCTGGGTGCAGTCCTGCCCCCATACTAGCACAGTGCCATTTCAGGTGTAGCTTGCAGGCCAGCTGTGGCAATACACTGTGCACCAAGTTAGTACACAAGCTCACCGAAAAAACATTATTTTCAATTGTCATTGGTATAGCTGAGAGGATGGTACACTGCAGCAGATACACAGGAATGACAGACAGGGTAGCATCCTTAAGTCAGTCTTGTGTCTAGACACTTCACATCACTTTTCCTGACCCCCGTAAAGAGTTATTGTATGGGCAAGAAGAACAGGTATGCACAGATCTGTGAAGGGCTGGCAACACCTTCACCGGGCAGTGCCGCAGGGAAGAGCAGCTCTGTTCAATTCCCCTTTCCTTGGGCAACTATTGAGTAAAAGGAAACAACACCTTCAGATCAGTCCATGAATAAAAACTTTCCATTCCCAAAACAGCACTGATATTACTGAGCAAAACCAGGACTGACTCATCACTGGAGCAAGATGAAACCTTTTGAAAGGCACAGTAGTGATCTAATTGAGAAACAGGGTGAGTAATGTTTCTTCTGACTATTAGACTGCATACTTAAGATGTGAATTAGTTCTACTCCCTCTCCACCCTTGGAGGAACAGCACTGTTGGAGTCGGCACTACATCAAGGTCCCTTGTCCCTCAATCACAAAGCTGTGCACCAGCCACAGCAGAGAGGAGCCCTGTTACAGGGGACCCCTCTGCACGAGAAGCTGGGCATCTCAGCTGGAGTGCTCATTGGCTTGAGGAAATTTCTGCTCTTACAGCTTTGTGCTCTATTCATTGGCTTGCTCTTACCAATGTCCCAGGGCCCCATACTTGTGATTGAGGGTACATGCTTCAAGGATGGGATAACCCTACAGACTCTCTGTTAGCAGCCACTGAAGATGCAGATGTAGACTTGAGTTCCCTCAGGGAAAAAAAAGCCAAGATTAGAGGCTGCTTCTCCTGTGAGTGTAATCCAGTCATAGAGCAAAAATGCAAGAACTGAAAAAGGTGAGCACCTTAACAGCAATTTAAGGGTGAGCCCCATCAGACAGAGACTTAGAGGGCAATTTAAGATTGAGCCAACAGAAGTGCCTGTCATGTCATCCTGAATCCCTAACTCTCCCAGTATACCAGCACCTGAACTCCATATAAAGTAAGTATAAGTGGTTTTATTTTTACCAAAGTAAGTAGTGCCTGTGTATTGTGACTATCTATTCTAATATTATCTTCCCCAGGTCAACTAACTTGCACCTGCACTTACCAAGGACACATCAGTACCCTCTGGATTTTAGAGCACTGTACTTGTGTGCTCAGACCAAAACGTAGCAGCACAGATTCCTCCAAGAGAGCAGGCAGCTCCCATCTCACTCCTGTAACTGCTCGAGCAGCCAGCTCCTAAAAGCTGATCAGCTGTTGCAAGATGAGGGCCCTGAACCAGTGCAAAGCTGAAAGTCTCAATTTCATATTTATCCAGAAATTGTAAATGACATTAAAAAATGGAATCTGTCTTCTCCATTAATAAAACAGTGCACAATTTTAAACTGTATTTTAAATTTTATTTCATGTTTACAGTGGTATGAGATTCATAGTTGCATCAATTACCATTTATTATAATTGTTTTATAGTGTATGCATTTTTCTTACCCTTTGAGAAGGAGCAGAACTAGCAAAGTCCCAAAACAAGTTAGGAGCCCTGTTTTCACTTGCAGCTTCCTTTTCTAGTAAGCCCTGTTCTTTTCTTACAAGGAGACAGTCATTCTGCTGACAGCATGCTGCTTACATACTTTAACACCGAATCCAGGGCTGCTTGTTATTTTAAATCATCAATTTATTATGACTATTGCAGTAAACTGCATCTACCCCTAGGAAGATGGATGAGAATTTCTTTCATAAAACACCTTCAACTGTTTGCTCATCTGCATGGCTGACACCACCAAGGTCATAGCTGAAAGTGGTTGCTTGACACTCGCAAGTCAGAGGGATAATTTTGTAAGTCTAAAGTAGACAGAACAGACAGAAAACAAAGAAGTGCCCAGTTCTGCAATGTGAAGATACAACTAAGGAAATCTAATGTTAATACTGGATTTGTTACCAATGAAACCTTACAGGGTACTTTTACATATCATCAACATAAGGTTAATAGTAGTCGACTTACAAAACAGGAGTTCTGGAAGAGAGGTGAACATACAACCCAATAAGGACAGACTGATCATCTGAGCTAATTTTGTTTTTTTTTTTAACTTCAGCACACAGCAGTAAAACCTCATTTACACACCACCAAACAGCATAAACCTACACTGAAACAGCATTTTCTATTTTTACAATAGCTACAAGCTTTGTCCATTTCCATTCCTGAAATAATCTGCAAGGCTATGTGACTAAATTTTATTAATAGTGGCCCTGGAAGCACAAGCTACAACTACCATACCTCTGAAAGCATCACAATCCAAGTTCAGGGCAAGGTTTGCACAGAGACCCATTAGTGCTAATAGAAGAATTAAAGCAATAACCTTTGCATTTTTTTTTTTTGATTACAAGATTCTTGCCCATACTATCACTTTATCCAACACTGGAAAAGTTGAAGCAATAAACACCAGAGGGTAGGAAAGGTGGAGCACCTAAGTGGCTAAACCAAATTCCTATTCTTGGGGAAGGAGAAGCCCCTGTAAAAGGACATGGAGACAAAGACCTCTTCCTTCCTGTTTTGGTTTAAAGTGGTGAAGTCCCTTAGCCTTCTGCAGCCTGGTGACACACCGTGAGTATCGCAGGGAGGAGAGGGGGCAAGCAGCTCCCCTGGCACCAAGGCAGGGCACTGCTGTGGGCCAGTGGCACAAGACCAGTTTGGATGAGAGGCACACTGTTCTCTCCCCTGAGAGGGCAAGCACTGCACACCTTCAGAAAACACAGGCAAGCAGCTACAACTCACAGCACATGGCAATTTTTGTAATTTCTCCATTGAGGTGGGCACTAGTGTATGAAGTTATGGCTGGATATATTTGCTTATGGACAGCTCCAAAGAGTCCAGGCTGCACATAACCTTGGATTTATCAAATACTGACAGGCTGTACATAATGTAATACACAAACAACTAGAAATAAGCTTGAGGCAGTGAGCTCAGTCCCACAGAAATACTCTATTTCCAGCATGCCTTGGCTCATCAGATATTAAACCTTGAAGTTCCTGGCCATGCTCAGCTGGACTACATTATAACTTCTATCATGCACATTTATTTGAATTCTCTACCACAGTATGTTCTGGTTAACAGGAACAAGACAGAGCATAAGAAGTCCATTTCATTTTTTAGTTTCACATTCAAATTACAACTCAATTGACAGAATGTTTCCTCCATCTGCCCCAAAATTTCTGTGCTGCAAGTCAGCACCTGGAGGGTTACACAAGCAGCTGCAGGAAACTGCTCAGACTCTTCTCTGCCCCTCCTCCAAAGTCAAGGTTTAAGGCAGAACTTAAATACACTCCAGGTGCTGTGCTATACGTTTTCGTTGAGTAACAGGTCCTGTTCAGAGCTCGGTTATCTCATTTCAGATGCACACCCAGAGAGGTAAGCAAATCCAACTACAGATAACACACCTGGTGCCTCTGTCAGCTTGTCTGTACTCTTTGAGTGAATTATTTCTCCCTCAAAACTTAACATTTAAAACGCTAGCAGCCAGCACTAAAGAGATGAAGATTCCATCTTCTCTGCAGTTTTCACTACTGGAACCTGAGACATTAACAGAAAATGCTGGGTTTTGTTCTAAGGCCAATGCCTTGAATTCAAATCTTTCCTGACCACAAGGAGATGCTCTCACAATGCATAGCTAATTAAAATTCAAATGGAATTTTTTTTCTTCCAGGAGTCTTGCCAGCAGTAAGGCAGCTGATAATCTGCAGTGGAAAGCCAGCCTTCCTGATTTAGTGTGACCACTATAATTCACCTGATTCTCAACTCCAGCTCTTGCTGAGGCACACAAAGATTTATGCACACACTATAAAATTAGTTTTCTTGGTTACCGAACAGCTCCTCTGTACTATGTGGCACTTGAATAGAAGAGTTTTCCCAAGGTACCATGTGAAATGAAACCAAGTCCCTAATGCTCCATTTCCAATGACATAGATACCAAGAGTAATTACTGAAATCCTTTTTCTTACAACGGTGTCAAATATGTAATTTGTACAGTGCTATAATTAAGGAACTAATCACATTTCTGAAGAAAGCAGACTCCACTCCAGAGTCATTCTATTCAATCTTCTTAGCTACAACAAGATTGACTGGACAAATAACTACTTACTATCAAAGAACATATTAAATTCGTGCTATTTGCCCAGAGTATTAAGACTCTCCATTACTTATGAACAGCCAAGACTCATCTGCCTTATTTCATACCCTGAGCAATTGGTTACAACTAAAGATTTCAGTAGTTTTTTTTTATTCCGGCATCAAATAGACATAATTCTGTATTTTTAATAGCACTTGGACGATCCAAAGGATCCGAGCTGTCACCATCAAATTGCGATAGCAAAAATATATTTACCAACAGCTCTGTCTTACTAACACACAGCTCTGCATGTGTGTATTCTTAGTAAAGTTAGAAGTCTTTATTTTTGGCAAGAATTCCTTCCTCTGCCTGTACTAAAAATAATTGAAAAATAAAACAGACACCCTTGAAAACTACATGTACAATTTTTAAAAACAGCCCAATTCTCATTCTCTTTTGTTTTATAAAATGAGCTGCAAAAACAGTTGTCCAAAAATACATTTTTGTATGCAAGCAGCATTGTACCCAAGCAAGGAAGAGTGACTTTTTTAGGCTTTTAAACAAAAGCTTCTTGCCAGTTGTTCTGCTTGAAGTCAAAAGGTGACGCACAGCAACAGATTCAATTACTCAAGTACTAATTTGTATGGCCCGGGGGGTATGCCCTGCAACAGCAATAACGTCCTCAAAAAGGACAAGTCAAACTGGATAACCCAGGGAAGGAAAAAACACTTAAAAATATTTATTCTGCCATGATCATACTGTCAGAGGTGTGTGGGTGATGCAGCTGAAATTCTGGTTCATGCTGATGAGCAAATAGCTGTTATTTATTGTTATATTGAAAAAAAACCCAGCAAGAGATTAATTTGTCTCATGCCATAAACATTAATGATGTTTCCTCTCCCAGTCAAACTACTCAGGATAAAATTCCTGCAGCATTTGTCAAAAAGAAGCTGTCAAAAAAAATCTAGCTTAAAAACAGTCAAAAGATGAAAACCCTCTAGGTTAACATGAACAATTTGTAAGGAAGTCTTCCATGGGTTGGATAACAACAGCATATCAAGCCTGAGCAAAGCCTGCTGAGCTCTGATCCTTTCTTACAGCCAACACAGTTAATTACGCTGGCATGAAATCTGATCAGCACTATGAACATCCTTTGGCTTAAGGGCTCCTCAGTAATGCAAATTTGTTAATAGGGAGATAGGGAGTTTCACAGTGCATCACTTAAAATATATTTTTAGAGAATGCTTCTTGACTTAAATTTCAACCCAAAGTGCAATAAGCATGACCCAAACCCAGCAAAATACAGGAATGGAAATGGCAGATGTGGATTGTTCTACTGTGAAAGTAAACTTCATAAAGGAAAACCTGCATTGCTTAGTACTGTTGTTGAGCTAAAAGAATAAAAAGAGACTACTGCAACTAATGCATCATAGGATAAACACAGCACAAGACCATAGGACTGGACAGGTCACACCAGAGGGCACTGAGAGAGCCTGTGATGTCATTGGGAGGTCACACTCCATTTTTACAAGGTCCTGGTGCTTGACACTGGTTCCTAAGGATAGACAAATTCTTGCCCACCTTCAAGAAGCAAGATCCAGGAGACTACAACCTTGAAATCATTATCACCTAGTGATAATTTTGGAATTGATTTAATTTATTCAGGAAGGACTGCCTTCTGCTAAAATAAACCAGAACCAGTTTACTAGAGGTTAAAAGTGCCAGGGACTGTAGAGCATAAAGACAAGGGGAAGCCATCAATAGAGCCACACAGAAGTACTAGCTGCCAAGAAAGACTCAGACAGCACCTCTGACGTCTATAAAAGAACTGGAGCACCTGAGAGGACAGAAAATACAGGCAGGAGACATCTCCTCTTGAAAAGGGGAACTATGAAGGGAAAGCCAGCATGATTAAAAATCAGATGCTGTTAGCAATAAGACATACATTCTTTAAATGCATAGGGTAGTGTCCAAACAAAGGAAACAGAAATGAACACTAATTCAGGCAAACCACATGTAAATAATAAGACAGAGTAAAAAACCAACCAAACAAACAATAAAAATACCCCCACAACGACCAAAAAACAAGTTTGAGAAATAGCTTACTGGAGTATAAACGCTGATATTGAAATACTTTTTCCGAACACCAGAAGTAGGATGTCTGCCAGAAAGCCTGTTGGGCTGATAGACAATCAAAATGAAAAGAGACCACTTCAGATGCAGGAAAGCTAAATTAAGTATTTCCGTTGAACCCTTAGCAGTGACCAATGCCAGACACCCAGAGAACAGAACAAAACCAGGGTAAGCACACAGTGATACTTCCCACTGTATGCTCCTATCTTCAGCTACCTTAAGCTCAGGGACTTTGCAATTCGGAGATCACAGATAATCTCTGTGATAGTTTAGACTGGAATTTTCTGCCATGAATAGCCTAATTGTATTTTTTTTTAAATAAACCCAGTATTTTCCAAACAATGCAACATAAAATGATAAATTATTTTAATGTACAACTATTGCTGACTCCAGCCTTGTTATCAAACAGACGAGAAAAACATGACACCAGTTTTTATCCAAGGGCCTGGGGGAGATACAGAATTTCAGACCACTAAATCTGACTTCTGAGTTGAATAGAAGCCAGTAATAAATAGCAAAATTAGAAAACCACAGACACAGCTTTTGTGGAAAAAAGCCACGGCACAGAAAAATACTATCATCTTTTGAAGAAATAAAAAATTATGTGGACATGAGTAAGGCAATTAAGACATTAACTGAATTTCCAAAGCATTTGATAAGGTTCTTTGCTTTCTTTACAGGCACGATACTTCAAAGTACGGCAGAGTAAGAGGGACAATTTCTTAGATCAATAACTGCTAAAGTCTATTAATTCAAATTTTTAAGTCAGTTTTTGACTGTAGCAGCATAGAAGTTTGTCCTGGGAGCCACACTGACTACCTCCTCTTCCAGGTCATCAGTGAACAATAAGAAAGTTCTTGGTAGTTGCAATTAAAATTACTACAAACAGCTGCAGAATAATTCAAGAACACTACCAAGGAAATGAGCTAGCAGGAGAGCTCATTGCAAGTGCAAGTGAATGTATATGGAGTGTTAGATCACTCAGTGACAGACCCTAAACTATGCACTACCACTCAAAAAAAACCATCCAAAACAAAACAAAACAAAAAAAACAAACAAAAACAAAAACAAAAACAAAAACAAAAAAAACCAACCACACCAAACAAACAAAACAAAAATATTTGAGCCAAATGTGGATAACTCTTGCAGCATTTTAGCTCAGAGTTAATGAAAGGGAAAATAAAATGGCAAGAATACTAAGGAAGAAACATGATACATTTATATAGTAGCTTCACAGAGATATCTCCAAGACTGCCATATCACAGGGCAGCAGAGTAACAGAGGTACAGAACAGTATCCGGGAGGAGAGGTTAAAACAAACACCACGTTCTGCAGTCACTGACTCAGAATGCCATTAATTTCAAGACTATAAATGCTTTTAAAAGACAAGTCTGTGCACAGACAGAGGTCTGTGAAGCATGACAATCCTGTTGCAATTTTTGCCTCAAGTGTCCCAGCCCAGTGGTTGTCAGGAATGAAACTTACCCATTCTTATGTTTTCTTACATGCCTATGTTATTGGACAGAGGTAGAGATATGATTGTTTTTCTTGACAATCTCTGGTCAGACCCAGTATAGCTGTATTTTTTTAAGCTCCATTTTATTTTAAAATACTCCGGACAAGTGGGTCATTGTGCTTGATAAACAACTCAGTTCTTGTTACTCCTAGCAGCAATTCTCTTCAGTTATCACTTGGGGTTTTTTTTGAGAGGACACACCTTGTTACCTGTCAGCATTCATCCTCAAACCTATGTCCATTTTTTACTTCTCTAGCATGGTGTGTTTAACTTGAATCCAAAATAATCCAGAAACTTTTTCACTCTATTTTTACTTCAGCTCTACCTCTACGGAGACTCCTGATCACAAGACAAAAGAATCCAGGGAGCAATCAAATTAATATCCTCCTTCCCTAAAGCCAACATTAGTTTTATTGCATGTCTGCTAGAAAGCAGGGACAACAGGAAAAATCCAAAATAAATGACTGCTCTTAAAAGGCTGCCACCTATCAGGATAATACGAATAGATCCAAAAAAGGTAAAAATCATCAGGTTTTCAGAAGAGGTTTTCTTCCAGCTACTGTATAGAGGTTTTGGACAGGACCTGCCATGTCTGCTCTATTTCTCTGCACTTTAAGATGGAAAACAGGTATTGCTTCATCTAAACTCAGTTTATGTCTCTTCTGGCCCTCCTGCAGAGTGCCAAAAGGCTGCAGTGAGATAAGCCATCTTTGAAATTTTGTACACTGACTTTTACATGTGCTCATACATTCTTGATTTTATTTAACCAAACCTATGACTTGCTGTATGTCAACAGAAGTGCTGGTTAAAATCTGTAAGTCAAGAGTACACAATACCGGCAAAATGAAAATATTCTGATGTACCTGGCAAAAAACTTCAACACCCCATTCAATGTTATTCCTCTCTACAGGATGCAGCAAGATTTAAGGTCTTTTACAGCAGCTGAGATTGCCCAGAATCACCCACAATTCCTACTGAATCAATAAAGGCAGCTGGCAAATCATCTTGGCAACGTGTCAAACTACAAAGTCAAATCTAAACATAGCAGAATTGAATCTCCCCTTACTGGCCTTTCTTCCCTGTTCTCCCTCCAGCAGGGAGAAGCCCTAAGGCTACATGGCTTTTAAGCTGAGAGAAACAGTTCTTGCAGCACTATTTCATTCTTGCTAGCACAGCCTGGGAAAGCATTTGGCATGCTTCACTGAACAAACCTGACTGCATAGGGTAAGACTTAAAAATTCTGATGCTTGAAGGAAGAGACAGCTGAGGTCTACCTATGAATGAACAACCTGGTCTTTACCAGAAATATTTTCCTCAATTAGCAATGCCAAAATTTTACCATATTACTCTTCAGTAGGATTAAACTGAATGTTGACCAACCTTGTCAAACACAAAGGATTCTGGTCCTTTTAAACAGTGGGAAGAAAAGAAATGGTGCATTCAAAAGGCAATCTGCTATCTTTTGTTGCATTTCTCACTGGTATTGGGGGATCAGCTGAAAAGTGAATATGTGGATACCTGAAAGCATATAGCAGCATCAGCCAAATCTTGCAATTCTTCCCCTCTCTTCTGCCATTCTCAGGAGACACATGGAAGCTATAAATCCTTAACCTATTTAGGGCAATTGCAAGCATCCCAAGTAATCAATACATAAAATAAGTGATATAAGGTTGTCTGAAAGATACCTTTTGTTCATATTGCTTTTTCATGCTGTTTTGTTTGCTTGCTTAGAACATTAAATAATAAAACCTCTGATTTGAGCTGCTGGCTTTGACCTCCATGAAGACTTATCTGCAAGTATGCTTGATGGAAACAGTTTTTAAAATTCATCTTTTCATGGCTGCCCTTCCTCTTCCTCAAAGTATTTAATCTGCTTTCAGAAACTATTTATTACTGCCCTTCAGAACACAAGACAAATTCTGAGATTGTGCTAAAAATACTTCAAGAAGCTACGGGTGTGGAAGTATCTGGCAGATCCATATGCTCTCCGATGCCCTCCACCCTGGGTAAAAACAGAGGAGAGGGAGTACTTGAGTTCTGCTGCCAAAGATCTGGTGACTAGCCTGGGCAGCGGCAGCCCAGTCCAACCCCTATGTGCCACGTTGCCATTTCTGCTTTGCTGTCCTTACTGAGCAAAGGGCGAGGAGGGAAGTGTCCTTCCACCTCCTTTTCCTGCTCTCTCCAGGAAAGGCAGGGCCAAAGTGATCTCTGCTAACATCAACTCCTGGCATCTGCTCCACCCTGCTCAGTTAATCACAACACCTGATGGGGAAATGTTTTTGCTCTGCATTTCCCTAGTTCTGTTGCCTCCTATGAAAGGGGTCCCAGTGGCTGCAAATGCCTCAGCAGAAGCAGCAGTGCCTAGAGAATAACCTGCTAAAAAGAAAATGCTGACCCACACAGGTTACTACACAGGTTTCTTCCTCTTTGGAAAAATCTCTTTAGCACAGAGGACCCAACTGCTGACCACTGCAAAGAAAGCAAAATGAAGTGAACTATCATGACAGCTAGTGCTTCCCTGTCACTGGCAGCAGGTAGGCATGGTCCTCCCCTCTGATTGCAAAATGGAAACCTATAGTAAATCACATGAGGAACATGGCATCAAGGAAGGGAAATACTGTACTCCATGCACTTCATTTGTTTTCAACGAGTACACACCAGGTAGTAAATTCAAGCAGCTGTACATGCATGGATGTGAGTCAGACCCACAGCTGGCCAGTTCTCTCCTACCTTGCAAAATGGAAAAAATACCCACCATAAAAGGCCAAAGCAGAGCCCCAGCAACCAGTCAGTGACAAACAGATCAGCTGTCACAGCTGGAAACATATAGCCCAGAGGTTGGCACCTACTGCAGGGATTGGCATAGCTCCATTGCTAGGGATGAGGGGGAAGTGAAAACTGCCAAGTACTTCATTTCATATCTAAATTCATACATCCTCCACAAAAGCTCAAGCAAAGAACAGACTAAAAAATACCCACCAATCAATCAGTTTGCCCAGAGACCTGTCCTTAGCTGGTATTTAACAAGGAAATTTATATCAAATGCAGATTAGCCGGAGAGCAAACTTGGCTCCAACATATATCAAATGTCAGAACAGACTGTGTAAACTTGTTAGTTACAGCAGAGTTATTTAAACCGAACAATATTTCTTTGTTTCCGCTCTCTGTTTATTTCTTTATGTTTCATTTTAAAAGGATCAAGGTGAAGCAAAACTGAATAAACTAACTAGTATAGGAATGTCTAATAAAGACAATTCTACTTTCTTAAAGACAAGCCTTAAGAAGTTATGGATTAGGAAAATATATTAAAAAGATATGACAATGAAGACTGTGGCTAGACCTGGAACATGCAGATACATGCAATTAGACACTAAAACAGACGACTTCAGAGATAAATCATTATAAATTAAGTATTCATGAAAGCAATCATTGCAACAGTATTAGGAAGAATATATTGAAATGTTTGGTATAGTACAGCACTTTTGCCTGTCAGTACAAGAAGCCTTAAGTGTTTGGCCTAATAAATAATATTATTTTTAGCATCAATTAAGATATATGGAAAGAAAATAACTGAATCCCATAAAAGCAGATGTAAAAGAAAACAAAAGGTTTGCTTACTCTTCTTGACGCAAGTCATTAACGCTCCGATCGAGTGAGATCATATCGCTTGCCACCATATTAAACCCAAACTCTTTAATGCTGGCTTGAATGGATTCTTTGTAATCTGGTCCTAACACATATGGCTTTGCTTCCTCTCCAGGGCCACCAGCAACTCCATGAGGCTCAGGCTCTTTGGGTTCAAAATTACCAAGGACTCCAGGTCGTAAAACAGGATCTCGGTATACAAATGTCTGAGGCTTAAATGTGAGATATTGCCTCTGGATGATGTTTTGCTGCTTGTTATCACCACCACCATGATGATTCAGTTCATTTTTGGCCTTATTTTTCCTTCGAATGGATTCCAAGTCCACTTCCACACCTTCTACATGAGGCCAAGGTACCACAGGTTTGAACTTCTCATTTCCTAGTCCATGGTCTCCTTTGTTTGGCATAGGTCTGTTGGCTTCTTCATCATCCTATATACACACATAGAGAAAAAACAGACCACATAAATTGATGACTCTTTAAATCCAGCTCCTTAATACATTCAGAGTTGGTACTAAATATATGCCAAGCAGGAAGGAAGCAGGTTCTGTTGAGGGGCTCAATTAACACTTTTTACTAAAGCAACTGACTGCTGGAGAATATCACCAGCTGTTGTCCACACTTACCTTGGTGAATTGGGGCTGTAAGGAATTAAAGAATACAGTTGCCTGCCTCAAACTTGAGATATGCACAGATGGGAGGAGTTTGTGCTTGCTCTCACTCCCTCTCATCAGATCATAACAATTGCCTAACACCCAAAGCATTCCCAAAGACCAAATACCCATGTAGGGCACGTTAAGTTGCATGTAGTTCAGGCTGCTCATGAAACTGATGTGCAAGAGGGGCACTGACAGCATATTTTATAAAAGAGAAGGTGGTATGGAGGCAAACAATGCCACAGTCCAGAACATGGCATCCTTGGGCCCACTCCTGGACACTGGGTGCTCCTGAGTGTACTGTCTGCTGAGACTTCTACAGGGTCTCAGCAGGGGCTAGATACAGCCTCAACATGCTCCTGCACTGGTTGCTATGTGTAGTGTAGTGTGGCACACACATCTGCAACAGCCTCAAGCCACATATAATCCCTACCCTTCACACACACTCCACTCTCCCCCCAGCTTGCTCCCACCAAGCTGTTTATTTAGAACTGTGAGGTTATGCTGATGGCATCAGGGACAGCAGGCAGAAATGAGATGCAGCCCTGATGTTATCTGCTGCATGGACACAGGCAGCCTCGCCTGGGGAGGCAGTGTTGGGGCTGAAGACAGCTGCCACAAGCACTGGCATCTCCTGCATTCTTGTTTAAAACAATTTTACAGCTCTCCTTCCTGTCTCCCAATCAACAGATTTGAAGTTCTCACTGAGAAGAAAGGCTGGGATTTTGAAAACAGCTTGGCATTTTCAGTGATCAGGGAGGTTGGTGGGGTTAGAACAAAGATGGGTGATTTTGGAAGAAACTAGACAGAAAGACTAAGTGTCTGAGTGTGAAGACTCCAGAGTACAACAGTCCCACCCACAAAACACACAGTCTCTCCAAAACACACAGTCACTGCTTTTTCCAACACTACTGTCCAAGAGGATGACAGGGAAACATTGCTGGAAGTTCAGATTTCCTGCTAAAATTATTTATTTGTAAGCAGGACAAATGTTAGATCATACAGAAATCTGCAGGATACAGTGCATACATTTTAGCAATGTCTCACTATGTCTTCATAAATACGGAATCAAACAAAAAATTGAGATCAGAAAGATACCACCTATTCAAACCTGCTGAAGTCAGGTTCACAGTTAGATGGGGTTTCACAGATGCTTGTCCAGTCACACCCCAAAAAGGTCCAGTTTCTCTGGACAACCTGTTCCAGTTGCTTGACCCATCTGACAGTGAAGGTATCTTTCCTCATACCCCAGTAGGGAGTTTCTCATGTTACATCTTGTGATGATTGTTTCTTGTCCTTTCAGTCGGCAATCCTCACATGATTTTATTTCCATTTTCCCTGTAACCTCACTTTTTAAAGTGAAAAGATGCAATTAGATTCCCCATTAGACTTTTCTCCAGCCAAACCCATCCTCCCTAGCAAGCCTATGTCCTGTGCATCTGTTAACATCCCTTCTGTGCTGGGGGACCAACCAGACACAGTGCTCTAGACAGCTAAGGTCTTTCTAGGGTGACAGAGCCACAATACTGACCCATGCTCATGTTTAACTAAACCACATAATACTTAGTACTACATTATAATACTTTCCTTGCATATCATTCTGTGTAATAAAACTTCTGAAACTATGAAAAAACCAGTATATAGTATTTCTAGGTTAATATGATAACAATGAGAGTCAGACTGGCTCCAATTCAAAATAATGTGTTTATTCCAGAAACTTTGTGACCTCTCTGCTTGTTCTAGTTTAAATGGGGAAGATGTACAACCCATAGAAGTGTTACATTATTCTGTTCTTCCATTACAATTTTTTGAGGAACTCAAAAGCCAGTGTGAGAAAAGGGAAGTATAAGGGCATGTGAAAAGGCACATTTTGCAAGGAAGTAGAAGGCTGCCATGGATCTAAATAAAGCCCTGAGAGGACTTTTGAAGCGAGCATCCTCTCACACTTACCCTAGAAATCAAAAGAAGGCTTTGCCACTTGACTGTCAGAACACTGCTGAGCTCTCAGCTCTTACCAACTTGCATCTAATTCCTGCTCTGAGTGCAGAGGAAGCTATAAAAGCCAACAAAATAGTGGGCATCATCAGGAAGGATGCTTAAGGAGAGCATCATTTTGCCTGCATAAAGTTTTGAGGCATTCATGTATTCAGCACTATTTAGTTCTGGTCTCTGCATCTCAAAAGGAGTGAGAGAAAGTACAGATTAGGGTAACCAGAATGAAGATATTAAGATGAAAGACCAGAAAGGCTGCTGGCCGTTCATCTTAAGACTCTGCAGTTTGGAGATGTGATGGCTAAGGGGCATACAACTGAAGTTTAAAAAAATCATGAAGGTGATGGATAAATTCAATGAAAACCCACTGTTTACTGTGAGGGATGTTGGGTCTGTAGGGGGACTGAAAGGGCTGGGCAGGGAGGCACCTTCTAAAAACTCAAATTAAACAGCTGTGGATGCCACAAGAGTCCAAAGGGAAGGCTGAATAGAAAGCAGACAGGTTTATATGCTGCCACTCTCAGTTACCACCCTGGATTACTAGTCTCAATCAGACAGAAATTTCTTATTCCCCTGGTCTGTGTGGAATTAAATATTCATTCATTCCACTTCTGCTACCTGTAAAAACAGTTGAGTTTCCACTTAGCCAGTTCTTTGACTGAAATATAACACTTCTGAATTTATTTTGCTGCCATCAGAACTATGACTTAGTCTGTATTACATTTAGCCTCATTATAACTGTTATGCACAATTTGCATCATAATGCATTTATTTGTAGTTCCCTTCTACACACTAAATATATTTCATTTTTTGCAGGCCTGGGAAAATATTTCATAAAACAATTATACACAAAGAGACAGACACACTCATTCACCCCATTCCTCCAATTTTTATGTACCAAGGACAAACACGATAGAAGGCATTTGTTGTGGGTTAACTCCTGCAGGCAGCTCAGCATGACACAGCTGCTCACTCCTCCCTCCTCACCCCTGGTCACAAATCTAAAGCACAGCATCATATAGGATGCTATCACAGCAATCCTATGAAGAAAACTGTCTTGGCATTTTACGGACATTAAAAATAACAAAAAACAAACAACAAAAAACCCCCAAAACAAACAACAACAGCAACAACAACAACACCACCCCCCAAAGAAGACAAAAATAAAAGAAGACGAGCTAGGAGTGTTTAAGCGCATGGCACAGACCACAGCTCCTGGAGGGTATTAATTTTTCCAGAGATAACTGACACAAAGGTTTTACACATACTGTCTGGAAATTAAGCCAAGTCAAACAACAATGAAAAAACTACTTTGGTCATCATATAAGCCACAACACCTTAGTTAAGAACTTCTGGAGCTTCTTCTCTCTTTTATGAATTATGACCACACATCCCTTTAAAAAAATAAATTAATGACATACCAAAAATCTGAAATTATTTTTAATCAGTGTTCTTCACTGATTACAAGTTTGTCTCGGGTAAAAGCATCAAATTTAAAGATTCATACAACAGTCAAACCGGAAGGCAAGAACATCAAATAAACCACCACAACATTTCTGAAGTGGAAAAACAAGGAAGACTTAAAATGATTTTAAAAGCTTTGGAAGAGACAGTAACCGCAAGGTGAAGGAAGGGCACAGAAGAAGAGAGCACAACATATATCTGAACATTGCACTTCTAGGTTGTCCAAAAATAAGCCAAGAGAAATAAAAGCTCTGCAAATTCTCTCACATCTGAAGACAAACAACAACAGAAACATCTCATTACATCTTTATAAAAAGGACACATAATACAGAACAAAATTTTTTCTATAGGACTGGATCTAGGATTTCCTGCCAGTTTCTAGCTCCAGTTTGGTCGATGCTTCCTTATTTTTTTAAATGTTCTTTTCACTCCTTAGGGAATTATGTATGAGTCACTGCAATGGGTGTTTCAGAAAGACTCAGATGATATAAATATAGTCACTACCTGACTTGTTACCAAAAAAAAAAGAAATAAGGCAGTTACTCATTGTCATTTTATTTTGCAAATTAGGTGCCCTTTTGCAGAAGACAGGAATGAAGTTAAAGTTATAGAAAATCTAACTTATAAATTACATGAAGTAAAAGGAAAAAACAGGAGAGTTCTTAACAGGGCCACACGATCAGTCAGCTGGTAGGAGGGTTGGCGTTGCAGCTGGCAATAAAACTGCAAATGTACAAGTTGCATAATGTGCTTTTCTTCAGTCAACTAGATCAAGACTGACAACTCCCTAAAACTCTGAAGTACAAACTGATGTTAAAAAGTTGATTTGCTTGATTTCTAAAATGAAATATTATCATACTGAAAAAAGTTTGCTAATTCAAAGCAACAACTACAAAAGCAACTTGCTCATCTAGACAAAAATCAGTGAAGCACAAAAAATGAAAAGGGGAATAATTAAGTAGAATCCAGCAGTATTCTCATTACCTAGGGATGCAAAAGTAAATGAAAAACCCCAATGTACACTCTTAGCATATACATGTTCATACCTAGTTGAATAAAGACAGATACTGAGCATCACAATATTCTGGTGTTCATCACAGAAAAAAATATAAAAACTGATACAGTTTAATATTTAGCAACCTAGGAGGCCAATCTCTATGTAGTTCTACTTTATCCAGTCCAGCTTTTATCTCTCTTGCTCCTTGGATGCATCTACACTCCTGTAATTCCCATGAAACACAAATATAATGTTTGTTCCTCTACCATAAAGAAAGGTTCAAGGACTTTTAATTGAGGATTAATCAAGAGCATTTAAAGCTCACCCGATTCAAGTTCCTCCTCTATGCAATGCACTCTGTTTGAATAGAGCTTGTCACAGAAACTCTGACATGGACCCACACAGTTATCCCTTCAGCAAGGACCTCAACATATTTAAAGCATTTTGCTTTGTTTGCATCAGCTTAATCCAGTTGATTGGAGCTTAGCAGAGGAAAAAAAGCTACTGGAGAGAAATGATGCAGAGTCTAGCATTTTTAATTATTTGATGAAACAGGAGGGGATTGTTTTGACTTATTCGGTTACCTTGGTAGAATAAAACAAGCAACAAACAAACCCAAGAAAAAAGGACTACAAGCTGGATTCACAGATTTCATCAAAGACTAGACTGTTCTCAGCCAAGCTTCTAGCATGATTCTGTTCTACCAGCTAATGAGAGGGGGGAAAAAACTCCAGCATGTAGCACAATTATTTGCTTTGAATCATTATGTGTGGGTCTTATGTACCAGGTTACAGAGCACGGCATGGATTGAAAAAGATTCCACAACAGTCTTATGATAACAAAAAAGAAAACTTTTCAGTACGCTGGATCAAACACACACAAAAGACAAACTTAGCACATCCAGCAACGTATTTCTGAATAGATTTCACTCTAGATAACCACTAACTTCAGAATAAATAAAATAAGCCATGATTCCCACAACACAGTTGTCTGACTGTCAAAGGGACCCATCCCGTAAGATTGCACACCTTCTACCTCCAACCCCCGCTGTGATAGCCTCCATCCAAGCAATTAGAAGTTCTACCTACTACACGACCAGCTTCAGAGGGGGAAAGCAAAACGAAAAGCACCTCAAACAAGGATAATGTATGGCACAACTGCCATCACATCAGAAAATAAGTAAATAAATAATGAAGCCCTTTGTAATCATAACAATTTTTTCCCAAAATGTCTTTTTTAAACTCCCACACGGAGCACTGACTCTAAGTCATATTTTGCAAAAATCCCATCAAACAATTTCATGACAAGACAACCATGTTGACTCAAATTAGCATGGAAGTTGGACCACGAGAATTCTTTTGTCAAATATGAGCAATGCCATTCAAGCCATGTGGCTCGAAAGGGGTATTGGCTGTCACAGTGCCTGGGGAAAACTGCCTCTCTTGCTATGGCTGCTTCTCTCAGTCTATTTCAGAGGCACTCCAAAGGTGACGGAATGCATACTTACATGCTCAGTAGCTCCTACAGTGACTACTAAAACTCGCAAAAATTTAGAACGTAATGTTTATGGAAGCTGTAGAAACATGGAGAAAAGTACAATTCCACACTAAATTAGAGAAACCTTTTGAAGCTTAAAAATATATGTTTGTAAAAAATAACAGATAGCTAAAACCCTGTAACTGTAAGCTTTGTGCAACGCAAGTGAAAAACCACACCGTTGATGGCATTGTCACTAGCATTTCCAGGAAAATTTAAGTCTGTTAGTTACATTCTTATGATTGTGCTTGCCCTCAATTTTGACATATACTGACAATATGAAAGTCCATTATGCAACCAGTGCCATCTCTCCATAGGAGATTTTTGCCCCAATAAATATCCTAGGGGAAAAATCCTATATTTAAACAAGACCTAACCACATTTGTGAATACTAAAGCTACATAAGTTGTGTTATACCATCCTGGAAAAAGTTTTAAACAGTAGACAGACCTAACACGACTACAATTTTGTACCACAAATACATTGCTGTAATGGCATCTCTAAAGGAATCCTACCAGACAATGACCACAGTAGTCTACTTTTTTGGAGTGTTCAACATAAGACTTGGTCAGAACCCACTTATAAGCCACAAAGAAAACTCCAAACAATTAGAAAGATTTTTGAAGATATAAACAAGCACACATTATATATATTAAGACGTGAACAGTGTATATATTTTTATGAATACAACATTTGAGAAAAATACATGATCTGAAGTGTAAATGTGGTGCAAGGGCAGCTTTGGAGAAATGCGTGTTCAGCAGTAATTTTATACTGATGTGTATTATCTTCCCACCTACAGCTGAGGAATGAAAAACAAAATCCTGGGGTTTTCTTTTGATTCTGTTGTCTGCTCTTTTTAAAAAATTAATTTTAAAAAGCAGGGTGGCTTCCCCCTTCACCTCTTTCCTAGATGTCACAGCATCTGTCAAGCTGAATGATACGTGACAAACTCATTGCCCTGCACCATCCTTTATCCAGCTTGTTATTTCTTGCCCGTTTTCTTTCAGGTCCCAAGTAACTCCTTAAGAGGGAACAGTTTTGTCAGGGATAGATACATCTAACAAAACTGCTAGTCAGGAGCATTGAGTAAAATCCCTGTCCTACTCATTCCTTATGTCCTATCTCACAAGGCAGCACAGGACAATCACTAGTACATACAGATACAGAAGTAACAGTTTTCAACATATACCAGCAGACCACAGTCACTGACAGTGACTCAGCCCATTGAGAACAAAAGAATTAAGTAGCTGTACCTTTGGGCCCCAAAATTACCTGTGCTAGCCAAGGCAAAACAACATAGGGAGCAAGGTCAGTAATTTTGTTCTATCTTAGGGTTGACATTTCTCGGATTTGAGAGCATTACTTATTGAAAAGCAAGTGGCATGTTCAAAAACAAGAAGGGCAAATAATGAAGGAGAGGAACTGTTTGAAAAAAATGTGAATTTGGCAACAGCTCAGTGTTGTGCTATAATGGAGGAGTTTGACGGAATTTAGCATTCAAGCTCCAAGTGACTTGCATTAATCTGCATGAGTCTCATTATCACTGATTCCGAACAATGGGTAAAAACAACTTCTTGCTATCTAGTAAGGAGTGTAAAAACTAACAATATTCACTAACATCTCTGGTCATCTCTGCTGGCGTTTGAACCTGTGAGTTCAAGAAAGGCACTGAGGAAGATAAGGCTCATTTATTTTTTAAATGGTTGCTCTAAGAGCTCCCTGGGCAAAGAGACCAACTAGCTTTTCCTGTCTTCTTGGATACCATCTACTTTGTCACAGCAGAAGCATTCATTTAGGACAGCAACCTCAGGCTGCATGCAGCCAACAATTCACAAGGTCATTGCATACAAAGCTGCATTAAGCTACGGAAGCCTGCAGGTAACAAATTCTACGGAAAAAGGAAGAATCCTGAAGAATAAAACTGATTGCCTAGTTATTTGCCTAACAGCGGGGAACATCACAAATCCTGAGTTTTACCTGTTTGCTTGCAGAATACCTTGTTTAAAGATAGGTATCCACATTTGATGTCAGTATGATACTCATCTAAGCATCCCATTTAAACGAAATTGCTCTGTTGCGATAGTATCTTTCATTTGCAAGGGGAATTTGTCTAAGCTAACGATGCTTCTGCCATCCTCTTTGGCCTTGCTGTGCACATATCACTTAAAACTCCTGCAGAGTAATGCAATCCTGCCACAAGTGCTCTTTCACCTTGCACTGTTTTAGTCCTTTGCTCCTCACTCCCTTTTCCAATGATACTGCTCTCCCATAACCTCCTGTCGTACACATCCCTCCTTCTGCAGTCTGGATTGTCTAGAAACGCAATGGTCACACTCATATGCATCTGGCCTAGACCGAGCAAATTCCTTTACTTAAGGAAGTTCAGTTACCTTCATCAAAAGCAGAGACTACCACAAGACCTGGCCAGAGTGCTTTGTGCCAAACTCAGTCTGACAGGGGATGCCACTGGCCACTCAAAACTTGCAAATTTCTCTATCACCTTAAAGGAGATTTAAGAGTACAAAAAGGACAGAGAGAACATGGCCTGTACCTTACCTATCTTACACAGTGTCTCCTTAGGAGAGGTGCAGTACTCCTCAAATTCCTGTGCAACAGGCAGTTTCACAATTAGGCTCTGCCTGATTGAAAGCAAGTAAATGTAAAGACACTGAGTGCTTCAGAACAAACTGCTGTAAAAATACAGCAGTCTTTTATTGTCCTCATTTTCACTGGCACTCAGTGCTTTGGAAATATCGAACCAGCTGTTAAATCTACCAATCTGCCTTGTTTCCTGAGATTCAACTCTTAATTCAGCTTTTACACATCCCACCATTCCATTCCAGGTACAGCCACACTGTCCCTGGTCCCATCAGTAGTTCAATAGCCACAGTGTGTTAAAGAAGTCTTGACAGAGATCCACTTCACTCAAAACTTCCACTTAAGAGATGCCTGAGAACCTTGCAGGGGTAACCATAGGCAATGTACCTCTCCTTGTGGCTCTGAAGAGCACCACGTAATCTGGGATAGTAATTAATGAGGTCTAAAATAGACTCAGACAAATACCTGAATAAACCAGTATTAAAGAAATCTATGCTTGACTTTGTAACTTAAGGCTAGTTTTAAAGCAGGCAAAACAATCTCTCATTGTTAAGATTACAATCATTTTCAAGTAACAAATATTCTGCAACTGAATCATAAATGAAGCTGCTGCGTTACCTAAGGGGATGCATTTTAGTCTCCCATGTTGTAGAAATTAAAACATGTTGGCACTAGTAGCCTGTGCAATAAAAAGCATACCAAACCACATCCGCAGCTCCTTGCTGCAGAATAATAGAAAAGTTATTAGAGGAGCCTTTGTAAGACACAAGTGCGATACAAAGCTTCTTAAATCCTCTCCTCACAGAGAGCACACCAAAGATGAGAGAAAGACTTCTAAAATCAGAATAGTAAGAATTGATTCCAAGTTTATTACAACTAGACCAATCAACATTTTCAGTAAAAGAAAGCCAAAGTGACCATACAACCACAGAATGGTTCGGGTTGGAACGGGCCTTAAAGACCATCTAGTTCCAACCCCTCTGCCATGGGCAGGCACACCACCTGCTAGACCAGGTTGCTCAAAGCCCTATCCAACCTGACCTT
Organism: Acanthisitta chloris; assembly: GCF_000695815.1. NCBI lineage: Eukaryota > Metazoa > Chordata > Aves > Passeriformes > Acanthisittidae > Acanthisitta > Acanthisitta chloris. The sequence continues at coordinate 22,904 of NW_008674079.1, read as the reverse complement.
GACTGAGTGGGACAGAACATAAATAAAAGAGCATAAAAGCAACTACCTCCCTACACACTGCATCTTTTCAGATGTGCTTTTGCTCCTTGTTAATTAAGTGGCTTTCTCTGTTGCATCAAAGTGCAACTTCACTAGTTCCCAAGAAACCAGAGACCACAAGAGGCCATACACTTTCCCTGCCTGCAGTGATCCTGGCTCTCTCTTCTTGACACAAATTGAGAAAAGACAAATACTGTCAGTTTAGGTAAGTCAGTTTAGTTTAAGTACTTAGGACTGATCTAATCAACCACCAGCTGATTCAGTGACTGTACAATAGTCTGCCATCAACTGCTTTTCAAATGTCCATAACCCTTCTTCTTTCTCTGCACAACAGATAAATTTCTACATACTGCAGCCTACGTTGTCATTAACATATATTTAGCATGGTATTTCAACTACAAACTTCTGTAGAATATCATCCACATTAATTCATTCCTAAACAGAGACTGCAGTGACTCAGACCCCCAGTCCAACCAAAAAAGCACCTGTGTATTATTTTTACCCTAAAATGCACTATATGAATCACTATACCATAGATGAGATTCCACACAAATTGAAAAAAAAATTTAAAAAATCTAATTTGCATGCCAGTTGACTCACTTCATGCTAAATTCAGCCATTTAACGTATTTTATTGTAATTCAGTTGTTCAGAATGCTGTTATGGTAGTAGTCAAGCCCCACAAAGAGGCCAAAGAACAAGGAGAGCACAAGTCCTGGAGCACAGTTATCATTCTACTGCAGCACTAGGAAGATAATCTGTCCCAGGTAAGCAAAGGCCAGCGGACCCTGACCTGTCCCAAAATGAAGTCTAGTCTCAAAAGCAGAGACTCTAAGGACCCAATCACTTACAATTTTCCTTCTTTTCCTGAAGCAATTCTCCACCTCAAGTCTTAGGAGATGTCAAGTTGCATTTACTCACAGAAAGGCCAACACTTACTGCCTAGAAAGTTAAATCTTGTTTTCTCTTAAGAAACTTAATGAAAAGAACTCTTTACAACTTCTCAACCCGGAGGGTACCTTGCTGCATGAGAGGTTAGGCAAGGTGACTTGTTCAATATGCTAATGTGCCAGCTGCTATAGCTATCACAGGAGGAGCAAAGCAGTGGATGAATAGATGCATTTCTGAACAAAAAGTGCACGAAACTGGCTTCTAGGGACACGGCCAAACCCAGAACAGTGTTCAAGCAGATGAAGGCTGTGTGAAGCCTCCAAATGTTCAGAATTCTGGTGGCTCTAATCAATATTATCATCTCTCATTTCTGAAAACATTCACTGCTATGTATTTTGTTCGAAAGCAGCCTTCTGTTTTCCTTTTAATTTGTCTCACATTTCCAGTTTTGTTTACAGTGTTTTGATTAAGATGATGCCATTGCTTACCCTATTTTAGAAGGGCAGAAGGTTGAGGCAAGAAAATTTTCCAGCTCTTTCTTCCAGGCAAAAGCTCGGTATCAGGAAATTCTTTTTGAAAAATGGACTGCAGAAATAGATGACAGAAAATGCAGGATTTTTTTTTAATCCTGTCTTCGTCATCCAAGTAGTTAGGAGTACCACATTTGCACAAGGCTATGTGGCTTAGAGTGATTCCATCAGATTTTGAAAACAATGCTTAATCAGAAGCATACTTGGGCTATAACAAATTGCTTCGTAATACTTTGGATAACTAACACCTTGCTGGCCTATGATACAAGAAAAAAGAGAAGCATACCATAATTAGATAACTGTCCAGAATTATTCTCTTTACTGGAATTTCATAAATTCTTAACTGGAAAAATTATGAGTATTAACAAAATGGACAACCACTAAAGACATCACCTCTGTCAGAGATGACTGCAAGATGTGGAACAGCCTTCGGATTTCAGGTCTTCATGACTCTTGGAGTATTTCTTCCCTTCATTAAAAAAAACGCATTGATTTTTCATCTGACTTTTGCTATCTTTCTCTGCATTGCCAATTAGAGGCTAGCAGAAGAGCAGATATTCTGTTAGTAACATAAATTAATAAAACAGTATTCACACAGAAGAGCAGGTCCCATTTCTCAGAAGCTTAAATGATCTCCTTCCCTTGTAGATCCCCACGACTATGCAACTTTAACAACTGATAAAAATGAAGAGAAAATTAGCTCGAATACCCGAAAAACGTGTTGGATTGACCTAACAGTATTTCGCTATTGCCAAATGCGCATACTTCCAAGTGCCTTGCAAACAATTCCAATAGAAAAAGAAAAAAAATAGACATGAGAATGAAGTATTCACTGCAATACTGCCACAATTCACAACACTAGTAACTATCACTAAGACTTTCTCTCTGGTACTTTCTCTCCTGCACTCTGATCTTTGGCTTCATCACCTTGTCTTTGTGCCCAGCAGCTGGTCTTGCCCAGTCCCATACTTACCCTCAAGACACTGCTAGTTTCTTCCACAGTCCCTTCAACAGTAACAAGCCACCTCCTTTGCACCCCAAAACCCTCTTTCACCACTTTTTCATGGGAAGCTGTGCCCTCCAAGGTGAAAGGCTTAAAACACAGCATCACTCAACCACTTCAGTACAAGATTTGTTCTCATCACTTCATTTCAACATTAAATGAAGCCTGTGACCTTTCTAGTTGAGACACTGCTCCTTCCATGTTGTGTTTCAGTCTAGGAATATCCTTCATTTTATCCATTTGTTTAAATGAGATCTTAAAAATAAAACTCATGCTTATCGACATGGACATTAGAGATTCTTAGTAACTTCTAAGATGTCCCCTGTCCAGCTTCATTTTCTTCCACAAACTAAGAATTACTCTCCTTTTCCTCTGCAGTAGTGTTAAATAGTGGACTATGAGGGGGCGAGGCGTTTCATTTTACTAAGACCAAGCCCATTTTAGGAATGTACCCTGTAGAGTGAAGAACGAAGCTGTTTCTTTTTGACTTGAACCATCAAAATTTAAGTAATTCAGAGAAAAGCAGGTAATAATAAGCATAAGCTTTGAATTAAAAAAGAGGCCAAAGAGTTACAATTTATAATCCACAACTTTGCTATTGAAAATATCCAACTTCTATTATTTTTTCAGAAAAAGCCTTAGAAACTATCATCAATCCCCATGTTCAAAGTGGCCGAGGACAGCTTGTCTGTTCCTCCAGGTATCAGCTATGAACAACACACTGGTTCATGCCTGCAGAGGAGCTTCATTCTTGTTTCCCAATCATCTGGGACAGATGGATATTGAGAAATCATGCATTTCTTTCATAAAACTCAGTGAGCAAATGACATTTGCAATACAATCAATCTATCACTGATGGACATGTCTGAAGAAAGGATGCAGGTTTCTGCACTATACCTTGTCTGCCTCAGGTTTTAAAGACAGATACATCTATCTCATTTCATATTTCTTGCCATTAAGAACCAAACTGCATGATTAGATTCTCATTTATCTTCAAATATCACTATTTGCAGGTTTCATAAGTCTATTTCTTTTCTTAAAAAAATTGCATTTCAGAATTCAATCATCCCTACCATTTTGAAAGCTTTTTCAATGAAACGGTCAGCTAAAGCCAAAAGCTGCATTGTATGCAAATTATACATACAGTCTAAAACCCATTTCTGCAAGTTTCGTCTGAACTCCCAAAAGATTTCAGAAATTCAGAGTATTCATGTAATTACCTTGTGTACTGCTTGACTAGATAGGAGATGGGAAATCACTTATTGTGATCAATTGTGTTCTCCGTCTCATCTTTCCTTGACTCTTCATTCCTGATAGGAAAAACTATGATATCTGCCAATAATTTAATTATAGTCTACCGAACTGTTCAGGTGAGGTAAGCTAAGTCCTAAATACTTAAAATAAATGTGAAAAAACCAACACAATACATGTATTTGAAGAATAAAAAAAAGTATCTGCAACAATACTAAACTAGTAAGAAGCAATTTACTGAACAGAAAAATCAGTCTTATCAATCTTTGTAAATTGAGTACTCTTTCTGTGACAAATTCCACTGGTGATATTGCCTATCTGCTGTGAAGCAAACATGACAGATATCAAAACCTGTTTTATAGCATTGCTTTGGTAGCCACATAATGTGTGAGCACAGCCAGGTTGTCTGCATCTTTTAGATCACCAGCAAGAATCCCATAATCTAATTCTCAAACTTCTTCAAATGGACTCCACTGAATAGGCCTGTTTTCTGCCATGCTTCCAGCTTTACCCTTAGCTCTGCATTCACCATGCCATACCTTTTATTTCAAGTATGATCACTTTGAAACTACAGGACTGACAAGCGAGGCAGACACACTGCACCTGAACTTTCAGTAATGGACTGTATTGACATTTCCTTTGTTAGTGCAGATGATCTATGGTGGTGCAATACAAACCTGAAGCTGCCCAAGACTAATGTTCAAAACATTACTCTCAAAGCCAACTTTGGGAACTGACATCCATCCATACCTTCTCTTAACATGGCACCAAGGATCAGCTTCTAGCCCTGACCATCTTTTGAGGGACCTGCCTACATCTGCCAGATCCTGACGACAGTTTTGACGGGACCTCTGTGTTTCTAGCTCAGGCTGGCATTTCTGACCATGTGTCTGGAGAAGATGAAAATGAACACCATCCTCCCATTGTACATCGATTCCTTTGCAATGGGACTGTAGCATTCCACCGTTAAAATTAAAGGGTGTTCAACACAGAGAAAGATGTGTGAGGCTCCCTCTTGCTTGGAACAAATGGAAGTCAGTGTTCTCAGCACCAGGTCTCTATCTGCAGAATATCTCCATTGTCCAAACTGCCAAGCATTTCTCCAAAGCACTATAATCTTTTCAACAAGTATTCACTCCTTGTAGACATTTTTGCTATGAAATCAGAAGTCTTGGCAATTCAAACTCTCCATGTAAATACTGAGAATGGAATATCAGTTAAAAACTGATCTCAAAACGACGGGGAGCCTTTCCTCAGGTTATACTTGCCTCAGTAACACTGTTCCCAGCCGGAGCCATTTCCACAAACCCTAAGCATGCACGTTCCTGGTGAGCTTCAAATGGGGCTGCTAATAACACGTTTATGAAAACTGTGCCCTTCACTTACTGCATCTAGTGCAGAAGAGTAATTAGCCAAGTCTACTTATGACCTATCCAAGTTCATTAAATGGGTGTTTAAATTGGAACACAGCTTGCTGAATCAAGACCTTTACATGCTAGCCTTGCACTTCAACTTCTAACAAAGACAATTTTGTTACAGCCTGTCAGAAAACTCATTTCAAAAGTCCTCTGTGGTCCCTGAGAAAGAGTCTGTTGTCTCTAACAGGGCAAAATCTGGCCAGCAGCTGGAGAAAGAATCAGTAAGGCATTTCGTACTTTAGTCTGACTGGGGACAAACAATGCCTCCCAAGAGGAAGAGCTGCAAAAGAAGAAAACTATCATTTCAATCTTCAGTATGAAAGAGAAGCTACATACAGGAGCCATCGAATATCACAGAAGGATGAACTGGCAGATGCACTAGGACAGGACAGCAAACAATATAGAATTGTTTACTGTACACCAAAACAGAATCAGTGAAAGAAACAAAAATCCACAAGGATGATACTCTTATAAAATACAAAAGAAATAAAATCCACTGTGTTTTGCTACCATTCAATAACCTGCAAAACTATTATATTGAAAATGGTAAGGAAAAGCAATATAAAAGAGCCTCTTCTGTAAAAGATAATACATTCTTATGGTGGCCAACCAAGCCAACATTATTGCTGTCATTAATTAGTCAACTTTTGGGATGAGGAGCTTTCTTCTCAGAAGTTCTTGCATGCAAGTGACAACAGCACAACATAAGAGGTATATGCTCTGTTTAAAACTGTTATATGCAAGTTACCCAAACTGACATTTTTCTCAACACATTACTTTATCATACAATGTAGACTTGGACAAATCTTCTAAGTTAAGATAGAAAAAACCAGATTGATTCCCTATCCCACTAAGAAGTTCCAGTAAATGATAAAAAAGTACAACAAAAAAAAAAAAGCAGAAATTCCACCAAAATCTGGAACTTTTGATTTGTAACTCATTTTAAAAAAAAAAAACCAACAACACAACAGCTTAAAAATAAACTACTCCTTGGTTTTCCATTTTTAATAATTTCAACAGAACATGAACAGCAAAACTCTCTGCATCTCTTCAGCTGCTACTTCAGACACAGTACTTTACCTGGAAACAGCATTTTTTTCCTTTTGTTTAGTATTGCACTTCCAGTTCTATCATTCTTGACATTATGACAAGTGTAGATTTGTAAGGGATGTCAAATTTATACAAGATGTGGCAAAAAATAAATAAATTTGTCCATTCTTCCTACTGTGAAGAGTGAAGAGACTCTAGGCTAACTTCACTGTTTCATTTAAAAATCAAAGTCTGGAAGACTTCTGAATGTCAATACTATGATGCATTTCACAGACATTTATCTTCCCAAGATTGCAGATACCCAGTAAAACCTGAAGGGGATATTTTCCATCTCTGCTCTAAGGAGAACTGTGGAACACCAGAAACAGGAATCACAAGATGCACCCAGCTCCTGCAGAAGATGTACAAAACCCGTATTTTTTAGCTGCTGCAGATGAGCTGCTTTTAAATTTTTGGTTTTGCTAATTTGTTTTGGATTTATACCTCTATCTGGTAGGTGTTGGATTTTTCAAGCTGCCGTTACAGAGTAGGATAGATACATTTCTACAGTCATTTTACTACTGTGCCACACATTTTTGTCCTGCCTCTGTGCCAACACAAGCACCTTCACACCTGCACGCTGTGCTGGATCGAGGGCTCCCCACAGCCAGATGCATGAGCAAGCCAAATGAATTTGGCATCCCCAAGCAGGGTGAACACCAGTGCTGAGCTAGTTCAAAACAGGAGTAGGGCAGGGGGGAACCTGCTGGAAGCAAGGGGTAGCTGAAAAACACGGAGTACGTAGTAGCAAAACACACAGAACACAGCTGCTTCCCCAGGCTGTTTACATCCATTACTTAAGCACAGGCATACAGTGGAGAGACAAGTTCTGTGCAGTCCTTCTTCCCACAGTGATGCCCAGCCATCCTCAGACTTCTCCTTGGCACTCTATGGTGCACCAGGGAGAACAAGTTGCCTGCAAGATTGCAGGACAGCAGCTGCTTAACTTGAGAGGCTTTGCTTCTTTTGTACCTTTAAAACAAAAAAACCACAACACAACACTGACTCCAGAGGAGAGCCATGAAGACAATCAGAGGGTTGCATTGCCTCTCCTGTGAAAACAGGCTGAGAGACTTGGGGTTGTTCTGCCTGGAGAAGAGAAGGCTCCAGGGAGACTTTAGAGCATCTTGCAGTACCTAACGGGGACCTTCAGGAGACCTGGAGAGGGCCTTGCACAAGGACAAGGACATGTAGTGGCAGGACAAAGGGGAATGGCTTTAAACTGAAAGACTGTCAGTTTAGATTAGATATTGGGAAGAGATTCCTTCCTGAGAGGGTGGTTAAGCACTGGAACAGGCTGCCCAGAGAAGCTATGGATGTTCCACCCCCAGAAGTGTTCAAGGCCAGGTTGGGCAGAGTTTACAGCAATCTGGTCTAGTGGAAGGTGCCCATGGCAGGGGGGTTGGAATGAGGTCACTTACAGCCAAAACCATTCTATGATTCTATGAACTAAACAAACACCAACAATCCCCTCCCGACCCCGGACCCCTCTCAGATTCCTCTCTCTAAACGTTTCTTCTCCCATGGAGGAGACCCACTTGCTGTGCTGAGAAAGCAGAGGCACAAAGGCAGCACACTTACATCCCTACTGCATCTAGGGTCAGACATTCTTCATCTACTAAGAGCATCTGAAAAAAAAAAAGGCAGTCTTGCTCAGTCATGTGGTTCACTGAGTCACCACACCCAGATCCCATGTCAGAAATAATCCAAGTGGAAACAATTCAAGCGGGGAAAACTCATAACAGTAAAAGAAATATTTTGGGTGGTCTGGGCAATAGCTGCTGTTCCCCTTCCCCAAGAGCCCATGACTGCTCTCCCAGGGGTTCCTGTGGTGTTAATGGTAATGCAGGAACACAGTTATGCTCTAAATGAAAGCATATTAATGATAAATATTCTTAGCAATATGAGTATCCCTGTCTTATTTCAAACCAAAGCTGCAAAAAGATTATTTTCTCTCTTACTACAAAATTAAGGAGAGAGCTGCATGTTCTTAAATTTGTGGAAGAGAGACCATGCATGATCAGCAGTTACCCTCTGCTAGGTGAGGGCACTTCTCCATTTTCTGGAAAGCTTGAAGTCTCAATAGAGTTCTCATTAACAAAATATATAAAACTGGTGACTTTTCACAGCATGATGATTTGAACATGTATTTCTAGGTCTCCAGTAGTACACACTTTCCTTAGAAAGTGCACCTAAATACAAGGCAGAACTCCTTTCTGTGTATTTTCTCACTCTTGTATCCAATCTTCTATGCCACTACAACTCAATAAAAAAAGGTATTAGGAATAAGCTAGTCTAGTGCTCTTGTATCTTCAGTCTACAGACAAAATAAGTCAAGAAACCAAAATTTTAAAAGCAAATATATTTAGGTAAAAGAATATTACAGAGGTTAACATGCACTGGGATAAAACTAGCACTGGTTTTAAAACATTAGTTGCCATAATTGGTCTTCTTCAAGCAGTTTAAAGTTTCTTTGAGAGCTATAGCAAATACAGTATAAAACCAGTTAAAAGAACTGAAAGGATATAAACTAACAAATTAACTTTGGATGAAGGTACTGAATAAGGAGCTGAGGTAGAGACTAGGTAACAGTAATGTTAGCCATAGCTGCAGCTGATGTTAGCCATACTTATAACCATAGTAGTAGCTGTACTTTTCCACATAGGGCCTGTTTGCTACACTTGCATGAGCTATGCCTGCAGGAATTTGCCATGTCCGCACAAGTAATATACGCTGAGACCCTCATTGTTTCTGCAAAAGTAAGAAGATAAGCATAAGGTCAAAAGGGACTGATAAAGAAAAACTACCCCAAGGAAGCAAAGACGAAACTAGCCATGGGGATTGGAAAGGTAACAAGGAGTATACATGTGCCAAGCAAGAAGGCTCATCCAGAGGACAAGTGATGAAGACTATGGACAACCATAGGGTTGTTGCACAAGACCCTCAACAACCACTGCCTCAATTGACTGGGCAAGTGTGAGAAGGGTGTGGATATTATAACGACTTTGGGGAAAAAATGTATATGCATGAGTTCCCAGAAAACTAATGAATATGCATGGTTTATAAAAATAAAAGCTGTCCCATTTGGAGTTGGGGCGTGCTGGGGTGTGTGTTATTAGGAGGAGCGATCCCCCACACACCCGGCACCGTCATTAAAGGAACGTTGGCTCAACAGTATCATGCTGTTGGGTTGATTTCTTTGAAACAGAACATTAAGGTCTGACAAAATTAACAAATGCATGCAGGGCAGAAAATGGACTTCCTACAGGAAAGTTGTTTGGTATTAGACTATGAATAGATCTCCTAAATATACACTGCTGAAAGGTTTCCATTTGTGAAGCCAAAGTGACAGAACATCAGCTCCATACAACTACATACAGGGATATTTAATGGGTTCAGCTATAAGACATTGATTCTGTATCTGAAACCTTAACTTACTAATCAGTAACTCTGGGCTTGAAAATAAATGCCCGTGCATTTTAGTAAACATACAAAAAATACAAAGTTCTGCAATAAAGAATCTCAGATTAGAGAATAAAAAAAGATGATAAAATATTAACATTTCTGATATGCAAAAGCATTCTCGCCAATGAACATTTTAAGGCATCAAATTCAAGATTATTTAGTTAAGATAATAAAATATATTTTTAAAGCATTACCTTAGAAGGTATAATGAATTCTGCTTGAAACATTACTCCTTTGGTAACATTAAGTAGTATATTATGGTTGTTAGACAATCCAAGCAATAGAGAAAAGTTCTGTCCATTTCTTAGAAATTAACACCTGTGAAGCCATTCTCAAAAATTATGATTGCTGGGATTAGACTGCAAACAGTATTTTGACAAGTTATCAGTACAGAATAAATTCTCGCAAATGTCATACAAGATAAAACCTCTTCAGAAAACTGTTCAATCTGCCTCTCCTTTGCAGCAATGACAACTGGCCAAGTTTACCAGTAAAAACTTTGGTGATTATCATTTAAGGCTGTGAAGACATCTTCAACTGTAGACATGAACTGTAGAGTTTAAAATGAAACCTTCTTTTTCCCTGTAAAAACCTTAGCATTTTATATTCTGTGACAAATTGGTTGGAAGATAGATTGCCCAAGCTATTACAGAGGATAAAGTCAAGAGGAGTACTCTGACCATTTATCTTTCTTCCTTACTTCCAGATATCCATATCACTTAATACCTTACTGCAATGCAAGAAAACTCTTAAGCTGTTGAACAGTGGGCCATGAGAATAAGCCTAATTAACTCCCCAAATTCCCACAAAGAATGAATGATCAAAAAAAATTTTCACTCCTTGTAAGGATCCAATCATACCTTTTTCACCCAATGCAAACATACAGGATTATTTTTAAAAGTTCATTTTAAAGAGAAAAAACACACCATTATTCCCAGTAAATATAAAAGTTACATTAAGAACTGAGAATCTGTGTCTTGCAATGCATTACTGTAAGCCCAGCAGCCTCTCTGTTCTCAGCTTACAAGCAAAACCATAACCAGGTACCTCTGATTACCTGCAGTCCCTGTGTGGATTTCACCATGCACATACAAGCAAGTCAGCTTTGATCTAGAAATTATGCACTTCTGGGAAATCTCACCAAAACAAATGGCTCCCAAAGAGGCACAAAGCATCTTTCAGCCACCAAGATCTAGGCATATGGGAATCAGAGAAAGGGGACATAGGACAGATGAAGTGTGCTCAAGGACAGCAGATTTCAAAGAATTCTAATTATTTTTAAAGTAGGCCAACCCCCAGGACATAGCCATTTCATCCAGAAAAATTAATCCAGCCTGCTCCCTGCCATCCTCTTTCCCAAGGCCCCTCAGGCATACACAAAGATTAAAAGCTACATGAACTATCCTGGCAGTCTGCTCCCTTTTATCACAACAGCTTGACAACTCCCCTGTCATCACCGGTCTTGGTAGAAAATAATAATGGGAGCAAAACTTGTTAACTCCCCAAGAGGTGAATGACATGACTATTCATGGAAAAGGTAAGGTTGCTCTCTAATACAGAGACGCTGCTTCTTCCAGAGATTTCTCCCCCTCTGTTTCTGCACATGAGATAATGGTGATGGCTTTAGCATCTACTCACTGCTCTGTCTATAAGCACTCAAGGGCCTCATCATCCACTGCCAAAGTTGAGCCTGACTAACCATTTCCCCCAAGTTTGACATCAAAGTCTCCCTCGTCTTGATTCCAGCATCATGGATAGCTGCTCTCCTTGAGGATGAGAAGCATCTTCTGCAGATGACCCTGAAAGAGGAGCTTATGCCTAGCCCTGCTCAAATAGCTTCATGACCTCACTGTCAAGTCAGTACTTCTTGGCCTTCCACAGCCCAAACTCTTCTGTACTGTTTACATAAGTAAAAAATAAGGGAGCATTCAAGATGAGTATTTTAGACTGGTACTGGAAAAAACTGAGAGGGACAGAAGACTCACCAAGATCACAAAAATTCGTGAAAGGAGCTAGTTCACAGTCTGTCTTCAGACACCCAGGACAGGAATACCTCTACAGAGAGTACTAGAGACTGATTTACTCACTTGGTAAATCTCATACTGTAGGAGTACCTTACATTGATTGAAATATCAGAATTTGGAGCTTAGAGTCTCCAAAAAGCTAGACAACAGGCAACAGGGGATTCTTCTCCCTCACCAACAGAAGCTGAGGCACAGAACATCCACAGAACATCCTTCTGGACTTGAGAACTACTGTCTAAGAACTCTGTGATCAGAGGGAGGTGATACACTTACAGACAATAAAAAAAAAATAAATCTCATATTCCATCAAAAGAACCAAACAACAAAAACTCCACCTGTCACACTTTTCCATCTCTGCAGTTTACTGATATACTGGTTTTACACTATCATGACTGAAGGTCTTGCTTCTGTGCAGGTGGAACATATTTCATAGAAGATAGGGGAATAAGGGTAGAAAACATGGAAGAGGAGAGAAAAAACCAACATATTTCCTATCTGTGGTTTAAAGCCTCTCAGAAACTTTGAAATGTTAGAATAACAATGTGGGAGATGGATTAGCAGAGCCAGAGCAGGTGAAGCAGTCTAAGGTGCATGATAAACGCACCAGTGACACATGCATAGCTTATAAAAGCTATATATTACAAGCTTTGAAGAGCTCACTTCAAGGCCTCATTTAAGTAAGAGTGTAGCAAATCTTGTTTCAAGACTAAAGCATGCAGAGAACAATTAATTTTCTCTGAAGAACACATTATCTTAATATTGCCTTTCTTGATCTTCCTTCCTCAATAGGAAAAGCAGAAACTTCATGGCATTACATCCCAGCTTTAAAGAGGAAGCTTGGTTACTTTTTTTTGGTTGTGTTTGAAAACGTTTTTACAGATGAGGCATTTTCTACACCCAACATAACCAGTAGATATCTCTTTCTTTAACATATCTAGAATTCATATTAACTAGCTCAAAATAAAGACATTGCTTAAATATCTCAAATCCATAAAGGCAGGAACTAAGAAATAAAATAGGGTGCTGCTATGCTTTGGCTTTGGTTTATTTAGCCATCCTTAAAAGGAAAAACTTTTACTACAGGTTAAAATCAAAGCAAATTTTAATCCCCAAATTGTAACAAAAATGTCTAAGTATGAAAAAAACTATATTACATTTCACTAAAAATATTGTAATGTTTTTCTAAAACATAGTGTTTAAAACAATACTTTTCTGCCTTATTAAAAAAACCAACCGTATTCACTCAAGTCAGAACAGTTCTTGCTGAGGCATTTTCATTGCCAATTTTTTAAAAGACTACAAAGTAAGTAAGGAACTTGGTGGACTGAGCACCATCTGCTTATACTTTAATTTCATTAAGAGTTATATTTTGAGACCTTCAACTGTAAAGAAAGTTTTCCAAATGTAAACAGCATGTAAACCAATATACTGTTTTTATCTTATACCTTCCTACGATTCTCTCCTGCTGCACAGAGGTTTACCACACATCATTGCTGACTGCTGCTATTTGCAACTGAATGTTCCACAAGGAAATCAAAAGCAAGTATTATGCAGCTCAGGAAAGCAAGAGTAATACTAAAAACACATTACTGGAGTCAAAGATTATAATAAGGGATTCAAGAAGACATGGTAAGAGAAACTTAGAATAAATACAGACTATCATAGAGCAGCAAACAATTAGTTTATTATAATGGAGAGAAAAACTAAAAAAGCAATTTGTCCTCCTGCAAGGAAGCATGCTTATGCAAGGACAGGCATGCTTAATTCCTGCTTAATACAATTAATTTTTAAGCATCATCTCTTCATTACAAAAAGTAGCCTTTTCTGTTTCAGTAATAATGTGTGTATGCATGCAGCCCAGTAAGAAAAATATTTTTATTCCCACATGATAAGTCCATGGGTGTTCAGAAAATAGGAATTCTGTACTGCAAAATGCATCTGTACAAAAGCAGCACCCTATTCAAAACAGGAGACAATAAGCAAAGGATTTGTTTTTTCAAATTTCAGACCTACCAATTCAAATGATATTCCAATAAGTAAGCAAACATTTCAAACACAAGCAGGGGTAACACAATAAGGATGCTCGTTCAAAAAACAAAGGTAGAATATAAACACAAGACTTCTCCTCTATATCTTTTTACAGTTATTAACAACAAAACACTCCTTTTACCCAAAAGCACATACCTTCCCCACGAGCTACTTCAAAGAGGAGCAGGCTACAATTAAAGTGATAAATCCCAATCCAGAAATCTAGCATAAAGCACTTAACCTTTTGTTTAAGTTTACAGAAATCCACTGAGTTTAATTTTTTCTTCTACAACCTGTATTAGGTGAAGGCCAGAAAACCCCCAAATCCAAGCCTAAACAGTATCACAGGTTGTGAAGACATGCTTGCTGCTGGCTGCTTACTGCTCCCCTTTGTTGGGCCATTCTGGCAACATCTTCCTTGCTGAACACTTTACCTTGGCATTGCAATTAGTCATGGAGGAGGGTGTGTAACATCACTCACCAAAACAGTGTCTGTGCACTGTGGGGCAGAGTGAACTGCTAGCGACAGATTCGAGCAAGTTAAATTGCCTTTAATTCACAAAAGGATTAGAGAAAACTGATGGAAAACATGATGTTTTAAGCAGCATGGCTTTGTGGCCAAAGCTCAACTGGAGTTGAAGCTGACCAGAAACGTGGGAGATGATAACAAGAGTTTTAAAAATACATTAATGGCAAAAGGCAGTGCAGAAATTACGTCGGCCCATTACAGGACGAGGATGGCCATCTCACAGACAGGGACATTGACAAGGAAGTGATGTTTAATGCTTTCCTTGCCTCTGTCTTCAACACTGATGAACTAAGTGGGACCCAGTGCCCTGAGCAGGAGGGCCACGGCTGTAAGAGTGATAAACTCCCAGTTGACCCTGATGTTTTGAGGGATCTGCTGCTCCAGCTGGATTGCTATAAATCTATGGGGCCTGATGGGATTCATTCAAAATACCTTCAGAGCTGGCTGAAGTTATTGTGAGACCTCTCCCAGTGATTTTTGAATGGTCTTGGGACTTTGGAATGGTCCCAGTTGACTGGAAGCTGGCTAGCATCCCAATTTGCACAAAGGGCAAGCAGCATGACCCTGGAAACTACAGGCCCATTAGTCTCACTTCAGTGCCTGGTAAGGTTATGGAGAAGATGACTCTGGAAGGTATTGAAAAACACCTGACGGACAATGCAGTCATCAGTTACAGCCAGCATGGCTTCATGAGGGAAAAGTCCTGCTTGTCAAATCTGATATCCTTTTATGACAAGGTAACTGTATTGTATTGTAGTAGTTAACCTACCCAGCCAATCAAGGGAAGCCAGCTGATGTAATTTTTTTGGATTTCAGTAAAGATTTTGATACCATCTCTCATACTACCCTTCTGAAAAAATGCCCAGCACACAGCTGGATAAACATATCATGTGATGGCTGAGCACCTGGCTCCCAGGTCAGGTGCAATGGGTTATGGTGAATGGGATTACATCAGGCTGGTGACCAGTCACTAGGACTTTCTACAGGACTCCCTCTTTGGGTCAGTAGTCTTCAACATCTTCATAAATGAGAAGATGAAGGACTTGCAGGAATACTAAGCAAGTTTGCAGATGATACAAAATTGGGAGGAGCTGTTGACTCCCTCAGAGTCAGAGAGGCCTTGCAGAGAGAACTTGGTAAATTAGAGAGCTGAGCAATTACCAACCATACACAGTTCAACAAGGGCAAGTCCCAGAGCCTGGAGCTGGGACAGGACAACCCTGGATAAACATACAGGCTGGGGAATGAGATGCTGGAAAGCAGCCCCACAGAAAGGGACTTGGGAATCCTGATCAATGACAATTTGAATATGAGTCAGCAGTATGCCCTGGCAGCCAGGAGGGCCAACTGTGACCTGGGGTGCATCAGGCATGGAATTGCCAGGCCGTTGAGGGAGGTGATCATCCCACCCTGCGCTGATGTGGCACCTCGAGTTCTGTGTGCAGTTTTGGGCATCACAATATAAGAAAGATATAAAGCTATCAGAGAGTGTCCAGTGAAGGGCAATTGAGGATGGTAAAAGGCCTTGAATGGAAGCCATAGGAGGAGTGGCTGAGGACACTCGGTCTGTTCAGCCTGGAGAAGTGACTGAGGGGGAGACCTCATCACTATATACAACTTCCTTGCAAGGGGAAGTGGATGGGCAGGCACAGACCTCTTCTCTTTGGTGACCAGTGACAGGACTTAAGGGAATGGCCTGAAGTTGCATCAGAAGAGGTTTAGTTTAGATGTTGGAAAAAGATCCTTCACCCAGAGGGTGGTTGGGCACCGGAACAGGCTCCCTAGAGAAGTGGTCACAGCATCAAGCCTAACAGTTCAAGAAGCGTTCGGACAACACTCTCAGGCATATGGTGTGATTTTTAGGCCTGTCCTGTGCCAGGCCAGGAGCTGGACATGGAGAATTCTTGTGGGTCCCTTCCAACTCAGAATACTCCATGATTCTATGCTGCTATTTTTAAACTAATCATTCACAGTAGACATTTGTTTTCCATACTTACGAGGGGGGGGAAGCTAGTAATTAAAATGCAACTGTTGCCAGACTTGGAATCCTTTTCTCAGATTATATGGCCTAGTTACTGTAAAAAGCATACCCCCTGCCCCCCCAAGGTAGAAGTCAAACCTATTAATGTAACAGCTTATCCTGCCCTATTTCCACTTGGCAGTCTCCCGTAATGCTGATTTAATATCTGACAAAAATAGGACAAAGACGCTGTCATTTTTCATTAGGGAATGTCAGTTCAATACAAGCAATTTTAACTCTGCTGAGCTTGGGTTAGGGAAGGTACATGCTGCTTGGCTGTGCGGTGAAAAATCCACATATCTACTTCTGGATAAGATATGGCTTCTCAGTGCAGCACCAACCTGATGCCCCACTGAGCCTTTTCCAATAACTAAATTTACTAGCACCAGAATTTCTACTACTTGAGCTTACCCATCCATATCTCAATTCACCACCTTTAAAACTGAGAGTTAACTATTACCTAGATTTTTATTTAAAAGAGGAATTTATTACATGCTGTTTTTAATGCCCCACTGTTAGGCCACTAAGTAGTACAAATTAACCACTCCTGTTTTGGTTTTTTTTTCCCCCCCAAACCAAATGACAGCCTATATAGTCCATGGTGTTGATCCTGATTTCTGTGGTCTTACTCACAGTTTCTTCATTAGGTACTGCAACAGATGAATAGTTTTACCTGTGTAATCCCCAAAACCCACACAATTACTGTATTTTTTTGTTGCATTATCTTACCTAAGTGTGCAGAGTCACCTTTTATCCTATGCTGAGGATCCTGTCAAAGGTTCTCTGGATGCTCTAAATCCCTCTTCTCCTGCAATGGGATTCTTCAAAACCAAATGCCAGCCTTAGCTTAAGGTCTTTGATTTTTCAGCTGTTCAATTCTTTTACATTACTCACAAATGGCAACACTTGGGGCTAAAATAGGACAAAAGGAATCCTGTCACATACATAAAAATGATGCAAAACTGATCATTATAGAGGAGCAGACATTTACATAATTAAGTCTTGAGTCCTTTACCTAACTTAATATAAGGGATCTTAATGACAAGAGAGTTCAAGAAATTTTTAATACAATCTATATATGTATACATAAACTGTAGGCTTTTTTTCCCTCCATTTCTTCACATTATTCGCTTTGTGGTCATTGATTCTACAACATAACTTGACACATTTGTCAAATGATTTCCCTTTTAATATGATAGGGATGGGGTTTTTACACTCTCCCAAGGGCGATAGAGTTTTACAAGCTTTTTCAAAGCCAATTTAGATGAAAGCACACATGAAAAAAAATTAGCATTCAGTATCTCAAAACATTTTGCCTATTACTGTTGCTAGCAACACAAAAGATTACTGTAACAAGCGATTACTTACTTTCTACAACAGCAATACTTCAGCTATAGCAAGCTCAGTACTGCACCATGCACAGATTTCAAACCAAACTTGTTGAGCACATAAAATTTGCCAAAGTGTTACTTTCTACTGAATGTCACATGAGAAGTAGTGACTTATAATGGCTTTGATTGTAGAAGACAGTGTGGCTATGTCTAGCCCGGCACCTGTACAGAGCTTTGCATACCCAGATGTTGAATGATTGTCTTGAGCATTCACAAAATGCCAGTGACAGAACTGATGTGGCACCATTTATATTAGGTCTCATCCAATTACAGGAAGGCAAACCAGTAAAAAAACAAAACCCATGTAGAGATAACTATACAAAGCAATTGGAGAGAGAGATTATTTTGTTATACGATCACTTGTGTACCACAATGCATCATGTTTTTACCACATTCAGACAAATCAAATCCCTTCACTACTGAACACCACTCTCCCTGTTACCCCAGATTTATCGTCTTGTTTTGATTCCTGCCTTTCCTCCAGTAATGATATCAACTTCAAATTCCTGTGTCTCAGTTTCTCTTCTAACCATACTTGCTGTTAGTCCTTAAGGGAAAGTGAATAATTTCCTTTGGGATTTCCACCGCAAAGAATCTAATTTAAACCACAATAATACTTTGGGTTCAGCCTGCAACTTGTCATGAAGTTCTCAGTGACAATCCAGCCAAGGTATACAGGATATTAGCGGTTCTTAAAGTGGGGGAGAAGGGGTGTCACCAGAAAGCTCAGAAAACGTCCATTCAGCTTTCATTTCTTTATTTTCCTAATGTTTCTGCCTCCACATCATAAATTCCCCACCTTCTAGTGGCTACATGGGAATTGTAATGTTTAAACCTGGCAGTCAGTGAAGGCCCACAGCCACAGCTGCAAGCTCATCATCTCGTTTTCTGAATCAGAGGGACACACTAGAATTGCCACCAACACCACGGCAGTCAGCAAAACCTCCCCTCCCAATCTGAGGGCAGTTGCTCTTTCCTCGCTCCACCATGGCTGCAAGGACAGCCAACTGTCCTGGCAGGGAGATATGAGTATAAATGCCCAAGGTTATAAAGGTCATAATGTTTAATGTTTTGAGGTCATAAATAACAACTGCAAAGTCTCCCTATTATGTTAAGTTACTGAGCACTGAAAGCACACATGGTATAGGAGATGTGCACACTTTCAGAGGTGGCAGGAGGAAGGGGACAGGTGTCCAACTACTTATGCATTAAAAAAAAGCCCTGGGAACAGAGTCTAAAAAGTCTGAGAACTGCTGATAAATAAATATGACCTAAACAAAATCCCATTTAAAATATGTCACTTACAGACACAGAAAATTAAAGGCTTTCAATACATGGCAAGCTCATCGGTGGCTCAGGTGCACTGGGTACAGGAAATATTGACAACACTGTCATGCTTCAAATCTGAAGCACCTGGTTCCCAGATATGAGGCCAAGCAGCTCATGCCAAGATTTGAGGAGGTTCTCCTCATTGCATGTGTGAACAGAGCAGAACAAGGAATTTTTTTTGTGGGTGTAGCAATCTCACCACCACATTTCTGACTTATGCAGGGTCAGCCACACACTTCCAGCAAATCTTTTACTACATTACTAATTCCCTTCTGAAGCCTAGGAACATACTGAACACTCTTCCTTACTGTCCTTCATATGAACAAATGTTTCTGCCTCCACATCAAATTCTCCACCTTCTAGTGTAGTTCATTCCTTCTGCTTGGAGTGCTCCAGTGAAGACTGAAGTATGAGACCACTGATCATACTACTATCACATAGACACATGAGCATGAGAAGTTGTGCTTTGCGATTTGCCTTGGGTAGGCCAAACAGGTCTTTAAAACAAACAAAACCCCAAACCCACCAACCTCAACTACCTGAAACTTCTGAATACTGGTTTGGTCACTTCAATGTTAATTTTGCAATTGGTCAGATTCGGAGAATTAAAGTTGACCTATAGTACATTTACTCCTCCAAATACGCCTTTGACTGTTCAGTAATGAAACTTTCTTTACTGTTTCAGTCCATTGGTTCTTCCTACTGTACTACCCACTCCTTGACAACACCAGCTTTTAAGGCTGTACCTCTGAGGCTGATCATTAGCAACACATCTCACTGGAGACCAGCAAGTACTACAGCTGGGATCGCTACAGCCATCGTCTTAATAATGAATGGCCTCAGATATTTCCTGCTGGCTCCAGAACTGTGACCCCTTGATCCACAAGAGCAGAAGGTATCAGAGAACATCCAAAAGACACCACAATGTGCACATACTAATCACACCAATGATTCTACCTAATCTCTTCTCACAGCTTTTCTCACAGACTACAAGAGGGTGCCTAAATATTTGGTAGCCTTGCAGTCCTTACTATCAGATAGCAGGTATTCTTACTTACACAAAAGCAGATATGCATTTAAAGACTCAGAGCACAGACCTTAATTTATTTTCATTGTTTCTATTTGGTGTAGATTAGAAACTGAAAGCTCTTAAGGATCAGAGCTATTTTATTGTCTTAGGATATTTCTGATAATGCAGATAAACGCTTAACCTCTCCCTCCAAATCCCACAAACACTTTCATCAAATGGATTCTTGGAGAAAGTTCCACAATCGGGTTATCTGGAGATGAGTTCTGTCCTCCCTACATCTGCATATGCTTTCAGTGAACATATACATCTGTGAGAGTCTTCTATCAGAAAGAAAGTCCCATCTCCAACTGTCTGTATTACAGTTATTACCTCTTTGTTCTCACACTTCCTTCTTAAACTGCCACTTCTCCACTTTCATTTTTTCTTTGAAAACTCTCTGTATATTAATAATTTTGCCTGAATATATCCAAAATATATTTAAATATATGTGTATTTTAAAATCAGCAGGCAAAAGGTAAGACAATATTTGAATGGATAATTTTTTTAAAGGTACACAGTTATAACATTACAAGATCTTCAGCATTACCTATTGTCTGACGCTGTAAGCAGGAGAAGATTCAAGGTTATAAACAAAAATGAACAGCACAGCAGATTTTTTAATCTGTGCATCTTTAATGCTTCAGTATTATTAAAAAGTGCCCAGGGTTACAGTGCCGAACGGGAAAGATCACTGCCTGAAGTTAGTTAATTATAAAAAGCTAAATT
Source organism: Acanthisitta chloris (assembly GCF_000695815.1). NCBI lineage: Eukaryota > Metazoa > Chordata > Aves > Passeriformes > Acanthisittidae > Acanthisitta > Acanthisitta chloris. Next base: position 2,103 of record NW_008674079.1, on the reverse strand, counting down.
CTATTTTAAGCTGGTACTGTCTGAGGAGGAACTTTCTTTGTTGGCTAGAGCTCTCAGCACAAGTGAAGGGAGGAGGCTGTTGTACAGGAAGAAGAATTAATCTGTCATCTTTAGCTTAACAAACTTTTGGTCAACTAACAATAGAGCAAACACACATTTGTATGACTGAACAAAGTGCACACCAGCGCATTTCAGAGAAGCAGTTAAGATCAAACTCCTAGTTACCATATGCTGAAGCTGTACCAATGCACAGACTGTTTTCAGATGTTTCAGGTAGCAACCCAAAGATACAAGACCATCTTGTGAGGTCAGCTCTGACTCTCCTAGCAGGATGCAGGGTACACAGGCCCCAACCTCTGGATGTATTCTTGGGCTCTGACAACTCCCCACTGCTAGTAGCAAACTCACTCATTACTGTTTAAGCAGTATTCCTCACCTGAGCAGCTTCTGAGGTGGAAAACACTTCAAAACACAAATTTAGTAATAACAATACTATTTCCCAGAAAATGATGAAACAGCATGTGTTACCTACTCTCATATATATCACAATGGCAAGCAAACAGCTGATCTAGCTAATGAACCAGATACATTGTTTAGATTTCTCTGACAGTGTTTACTTAATATAATTATATTTATTCTCAACAAAGACCGAATTATTTCCTGAGGTGGCTGTCATGCATATTTCCTCCCCCAGTCAAGATGTGGTAATCAAGAGACAGAATGCTGCTTTACCAGGGGCTGGACCGTAAAACCTCTTCCAACTCCTTTACTGGCACGCACACCAGCTAGCAAAGTTTTCTGAATTAGACCTCACATGTGAATGGAATTGGATACAAGAGCTCAGTTCAAAAGTCTCAGAGCAAAAGCCTCTAGGTTTGTGAGAAAGGACAGCGTGATTCATTACAGCACCTGAATAAACTGATACATCACACACTGCAATACTTCAGTGCTCACCTCAGAACAAGCATCTGAAGATGGTCACTGTCCTACATAGCAACACAACAATAACTTCTTCTTTCCAGAAGATGTCACTTAGCAGGTCTGTTTGCAGCCCTTTCCTGAGCAGGAAAAGTAATTTGACTGGTTTTGACACAAAATGTCTACTGCCTGACATTTTCTTGGGAAGGTATGCAAATAAAATTCCTTAAGATTTTTCAGCACACAGAAAAGCCCATGTTGTGTCTAGAAGCACAGATGACAGAAGCTTCACCACTTAATAAACTGCTTATCTCCAAAAAAGCCACTATGTCCTATTATCTCAGCAGTAACTACCAAGATACAGCAAACTATAACTGCTTCAGAAGACAGAGCATCTGCTGAAAGAGTCCAAAGTCATTTCCAGTTTTCAAAAGCAAGACTTCTGTCAGCTCACTTGCCTTCCACAATTATCCAAAGCAGCCCACTAGAGAGAACCAAGATCATTAGTGAACACATCATAAAAGATCTCTTTTTAAGATAATCGCTGGAAATTTTTATGACTTTACTGAGATTATTTTAATCTTGGCTAATCTTACTTCAAGCAGATCTCCTTAAGTCCAGTTATGTTCCTGAGCTCTAAAACATCTGGTCAAAACAGAAGCAGCACTTTGACTCCTTCTGGGACCCTGGTGTCAAAGGGTCAGATTATTCTCACCTGACTAATACAAGGCCACAGCAAGATTCGCTCTGCAGCTTTGTTTGTCTGACCTCCTGAAACATATCCAGAGATTAGGCGAAGTGCTGCCCACCTTGCACTTCACCTGCAGCCCCACCATTTCGGGGTGGGAGACCAGCACTGCCAGCTGGATACAGCCAGCACCTTTAGGCTTTCCGCGTGCTGCTCTTAAATTACCTGATCTGCTGCTTCCCTTTAGCGAAACCTGCCCTTCGGCTAGCAAAGCGTCAGGAAGCTGATCCCCGGCGGCTAGGTGAGGTGGAGAGCGAACCCCCGCACCCTTTATTTGAAGCTCTGGGGAGACCTTCGCGGAACGCTCACACAGCGGACACCGGCGCGGTTACTCGGGGACGGGGAAACCCCAGAGGGGAGACAGACCCACGCGTTTCGGGCGCCCAGGGCATCGCCGTCGGGGAGGTCCCAGGGAGAGAGGGGCCCGGGCGGGACGG
>NW_008674078.1:0-2704 GCF_000695815.1 Acanthisitta chloris | reverse complement strand
CCCGTGTGGAGGCTGCCTTTGTAACCCGCTCCTCCGGGATGGTTGTGCTTGGTATCCTTCTGCTTATCTGCCCCGCCCGCGGGTGTGTTTTCTTATCCTGGTAAGGACCTCCCTGTATTTCTAGTGGTGTGAGGGTGGGGTGGTGGCGCCGGACATCATGGAGGAGGCAGCATCAGCTCCCAAGGCCCTTAAATTAAAATGGCCACTTGCAGTCAACAACACCACTGAGTTACTGTCTACTGCCCCTGGTCCCTTCTCCTTCAGCGATGATGGTGCTTGCTCCCCAAGTCTTTGCCTCCCCCTATGTTAGTGTGGGAGGGGGGAATCCGAGGGTGGAATCCTTTTTAACATGTATTAAAGTTATACCAACCCAACCTATGGGAGACTGAATAGATAAGGGAAGAGCAAAAGCACCAGAAAATACAGGGGACTGTCTCATTCTATGGAAGCAATGTTATAATTAATGTATCAGAAAGTAGAGAAGGTACTTTTGGAGCCAGGCACCTTTTAAAAAGGTTTCCTGCTTGGATATGTAAGATCAGGAGCAGGTCTTGCAGTGGAGCTCAGGGACCTGTAACCATACATTTTGTATAGATAGATTTTTGCATCTTTGTACTCTTTGTTTATCCATATTGTGTATCGGACTTAAAAAGTAATTGGTAGCATCTATTATCTCACTTTTTCTGAAATCAAATTACTTAATTTGGCAAAACCTAGGTACAATCAGGAACATCTTCACATTTTTGGCTTGTGTTGGAGTAGCACCTTGAAATTCACATTTAAATCTACATTATTTGTTTCATAAATCTATAATAAAGACCTTCCTTGACTCCTCAGTCTTGATTAATGGGAAAAATAGGAGAATAAAGCAAATATATGAGATATGAGGGATGAAGAAATGAATGCAGATGCGTGCTACTGTTAACTAACTAATCAAAATTGCATACCTGACGTAGTTTCAGGAATATACAGTTTTATGGGGTCTTGGAATGACTCCCAGTCTATTCTTTTCTGGAAATGGACATAAAATAATTTTCATTTACTCCAATATATAATAGTTAAAGGAGAGGATTAAAATTAGTTCAGCTTTTTGTTCTTTTTTAGATTAGGTGCTCACAGGATGTTTATGTTTTGCTTGACAGTTATAGTGAAATTTGAAACTGGGTTGTCATGGGGTATGAAGGAGTTTCTAAATAACAGAGGATTTTTTTGTGTAAGTAAATAAACCATCTTTAAATGAATAATAAACTGAGATCGATGTATCTGTGATTTTGAAGTGGAGATTGTTTGTTTTTCTTAAAATTGTTATTCCTTTTATTGTGGAGCTGAGGTGGTTTGTAGACTTAAGAACCTGAATAACTAATTTGAAATTTCATTAAAACCATATAATTGGCATAGAGTTCAAGTTCAAAACTTTTTTCATAGTTAATCCTGAATGTGTTCTTCAGAAAATGGAAAGACCGGTTAAAAGAAGCTTTTTCCTTTGCTATCACAAGTGGTTTGCATATTTATCACATCTGGAAGTGAAGAGACACAACAATCAGTGTTAAATTAATTTTTATGAAAGGACTGGTTTAATATTTTGAGCAGAAAACACAGGAATAAATGTCTAAAATGGAACTTATCTTAATGTAATGACATCATGATTTAATGAGAGAATCATTAGATTATGCAAATACCAATACAGAAAAATTTCTCAGAATATTACAATACCTTTGTACTTTGTGCTAGTAGTGGTATCGGGCCTAGGGTTATAAACCTTCATGCAATGCAAAATTCTGTTACTTAAGTAACTATTAATCCATCTATTTAGGAGTCTGAAATAAATGTCAAATTTGGTGATAACTAGTCCTCTTTACTTTGTGCGTGTATGCTATGTAGGCCACCTGAACCATTGTGTGTCTATTCAGTTTGACATGAACAACCTAATGTTGGCTTGTTTTTAATGTGTAAAAGAATATTAGCATTCTTGATTCAGTGCTGGAGAAGAGGCATAGTTATGATTTTATTTTGAAGTTGGCTGACTGAAATGTGGGGATGCTGATAGAGAGATAGGGACATTGAGAAATGTTTGGGCAGAGAAGTGTGCAAATGTGGTGATCTCAATGAACTTTGTGTTAAGATTTTTTTTTTATTTTTTTTTTTTTGAGTGTCTGAGTTCCATCTTAATGATGTTCATACTTTGTCCTTGCTCTAATGAGACAGGTCACAGGTGGGAGATTCTAGGGTAGTTAGGAGTGAATTAGTAATATTCATGCTAATTGATAGCAATTCAAAGTGAAATGCTGTGGATGGATAAGTTGGCTATTGATAAATGATTGGGGGTGGACTATTTTTTCACATTTGCTAGTATTTCTAATTTTGTCTTGGGCATCTGCCCCAGTTACCTCCTCTTAAACTAGATAGTGGTTTCAAAAATATTTGGTCTTTCAGAGGTGATAGGGCTGTAATCCACACAAGCATACTAGGCCCAAGGTTAAAGTATCACTAAACATAATTCAGGCTTGTACTGGTGGACAGCAGAAAGATAGGGACAATAGTGAGTAGGATTTAAGAATTATTATGAAGTGAAAATATGTCACTAGACTTAAGCTAAGAAAAATATTCATTCATCTTGCAGTACTGTGTTATATGCACCTTAATCCCAGGGTTGCGGGTTCAAGTCCCATGGTGGGTGTCAAAAAGGACTGTGGTTTAACCCCAG
>NW_008674077.1:4678-8653 GCF_000695815.1 Acanthisitta chloris | reverse complement strand
TTAACAAATATCAGTGATAATAAAAAACTGACAACCCAACTGAGAAAAACCTGGTATTAGGAAAGCTTTGAAAAAATGGTGACCAGAGAGAAAAATACTAGTAATAAAATATTTTAAAAATCCAAATCCAATGTTAAAGATCCTAGTCCAAATGAAATGGGAAAAAATGTCTGTGCCATTTGTCATGAATCAATATTTGTTTAACTTTTGTTTGCACTTTGTTGCATTGATCATAATTAAAAATGTCAGCCTTGAATCTATATTTCCAGCTTTCATAAGAAAGGTGCATCAAACAAACACGGCACGATCTGACAGCACAGTAGTCTTTTGTTCCTAAAGAACAAAAGAATAATTAACTACACTGATGCCTGAGATGTCTGACTTTTCATTTGAGATGTTGTTCCTATTATTTCAATAACATTCCTTATTATTTATCCTCTGGACTGTCATTGGATTTGAATGTAAAGACCGAGAATTCTGTTTTGATTTTCTGGACATCATTGATGAAAATTGTTGTCTTCCTATGTTTTCAAATTATCTTAAATGTTATCAAGACAGAGGTTTTTGAGGAGTGTTTTTATTTAGAAAAAAAAGTAAATATCAACAGTAAGTTAAAATCAGCCTTTTTCTGCAGGGTTTTTTTTTTTTTTTTTTTTTGTACTAAAAGCATATGTCGGTTACATGAACAATTCCATCTCAGCTTTAGGTGAATATTGTATTTCTCATATGTTCAAATCTCTAATTGCTCAATAAGAGTTAAATTTCAAGGTAAGAATGGAAAAATTTAAAAATCTATACTGTTCTTCATTTTAATACTTGAAGCTTTTTAAACTCCAAATTAAATGCAAACAGAATTGTACTAAATAAATATTTTTACTGTTTTCATTTAGGCTGAAATTTTTACTTTGATTGAAAAAAACAGAATCTAGGTGAGCAACACGTTCTGTGGAAAAACCTACAGATTTAATCCCAAGACATGTAACTTCCTTTCAAAAAAAAACAAACCATGATTCCTCACCTGCTGCAGTGTTAGGCTGTAGCTTTCATTCTGTGACTTAACAAAGGATTCATGGGATGCCATCATTAGTGATCTTAGTGAGATAAAAATCATCATAGCTACTCATAACATAGCATATAATGCTATCCTTCAGCACATGCTTTTTCTGGCTTCTCTTCAGATAATATGCTAAAATTATTTTACAAATAATATTAATCTAACAGATTTGAGATCACCTGAAAAAGGCTGTGTTTGAAAAAATAAAATTGATGCTGCCTAAGCAATACAGATGTTAATGATATATAAAGGCCAATCAAATCATGGGTCTTGATTTATAGACTCAACAGTCTATTTTGATGTTTAGGTATTTTTTCTGCACTTTATTGTCTGTTGTAGCAAGTGATCAGTCATATTAGAAAAATCCTGATAATTTTTCACAGTGTTCATGTTACAGTATATTAAACTGTCATCTTATTCTTTTGAAAATGCATAATGTACATGAATGTTATGCTCTGTGAAAATCATTCACAGAAAAAGTAAAAATCAGAGGTCTGGCACATACAGTTTCAAATTACACAGCTGCAAATCCAATTGTGCCCATATGATCTGATGTCTTCTCCTTAAAAAAAGCCATCTGTGATATCTCTGATTTACTCCGGACATCCAAACAAATTTTGTATTATGGAACGAACAGTATCTACTGCTAGTACTGTGTGAATTGGTGCCTTGTAAAATTTGTCAAATTTAACTTTCTGAAAGTCACAGTTGCACAGTTGCACACCGACCAGTCTTCCCACATACTCCTTTAAACAGTTTTTATTCTGTGCATTATAAGATCTACCTTTCTGAGGAACACAAAGCAATACAAAAACCTTTTATTTTCCCTCTCAGGAGTCTCAGCTGGCATGTCAGACTGCATCTAGACTAGTACACAAAAAATGCCTAAGTCTAAGCTGTTTCTCTGTCCGGGGCCACATGCCAGACTATACCATCATATGCTTCAACCCCTTGTTTGTCTCCTCACCTTCCTCCAAGTAGGATGACCTCATCCATTCTACCTCCTGGGAACACTGTTTGTTCCTTTCAGTTCCCTCAGCAATGTCTGCTTGTTGTTTGTGAGAATGCTAACCTGCACAGGCTAGAGTAGCAGTAGAGATGTGCAAGTAATTAAACAGGATGAACCATCAGAAGCCCAGGTCCCAGACATAAAGTTCACCACTCCATTCATAGCTTATCTTCCCAGAACTCCTTCTGGCTGGCTAAAAACTTTGCCCCACTTAATGCTAAAAGCTTTTGCTTCCAAATATTTTTTTCTTTTTTTTTTTTATTTGTCCCTTGACAGTGCATCTTTGCCAAAACCCCATTCTGTTCTCCCAACATCTGTTTGTTTCCACTATCCCATAAGTCCTAATTCTCCAGAAATCCTGAGTGAAAATAGCCTAACCTCCTTGTTGCTCTCCCTTGCTGTTTCTTTCATTCCTCTTCCAATCTTGTTAGAGTGTTTTGTCATCCTGTGGATACACAGCATCTCTGGGAGAAAAAGTATCTGCATTGACAAGCTGGTTCCAAAAACTAGACTAGATTATAATAGGTAACAGACTGTGTAGTCATACAAGAAAGTAATCTGGAATGACATTTTTCGTTACTTCTGCACAACATGATTAAGACCTATGATCAGTGTCTTGTTTGAACTACCCTGAAGCAATACAGTAGTATGCACAAAATCTTGTTTACAGGCAAAGTAGAACCATGCCTTATAGACAAGTAAAACCAAGAATTTACTGTCAGTATAACTGAAATTTGAAGTGTTATCATTATTAGTGGAGATTTAATTGCTGCAGAAAAAGAAAGAAGAACATTGCAGTTTAAATGCTTAGTTTTCTCCCCGGTTCCTGGTTCTATGCCCACTCTCTCCCTGCTTCCTCTAAGATCAACTTGGGACCATTTTTAAACATATGCTATTGTGCTTTTGAACCTTTGCTCCTTCTCCATTGATCTGTAGCTCCACACTCCATCCGAATTTGATATACACAGTGAATTTTAAGTGCAGGAGATGTGATGTCTTTGTCACCCCTAAAACTATCTGTGCCCAGCTCCAGGTCTGCATTTCTTTGATTGATTATTGTTGAGCTGCTCATAGCTGTGGAGTCTCCAGTGTCAAGCTTTAGCCCCATCCAATGCCTGCAGTTCTCTGCTCTGCATCCTGTGTCTTCTTCTTTAGTGCCAGCCCTGTATTTCTCCACACTGCATTGTATGTTAGAGTCATAAATATCTCATTCTACATAGAAAAACTGCTTTTGATGAAATTTATATTAAACATTGCTTGTACCACACAAAGGTAAACAAAAGGAAAACAAATTAACCATAGGTCAATTAGGGAAATTGCTGTCACAACTAAGGTGAGTAAAATAAAGTTACAGGCAGCTTAGGAGAAGTTCAAGTAAAACAAGCATGACTAGCTCAGTCCCAAAGGCTTGCAAATTCAGCACAAAACTGTGGTCTGTAATTGGCAATGGAAATGCTTCATTATGAGGCTATATGGTCGCAATAGTTCTATCAAAGCTGTATTTCCATACCAAAGGTGAATAACAGGTTTTTGGGGGGGGTAATAAGAAATGTCCATATAAATTTGAATATTTCTTTACAAGGCAGCCACAAAAGTATAAGATTTATGGCCAAAATATCAACTTAGATCTGTAGTAAGGAATTAAGGAGCATGACAGTACATAAGCCAGAAGCATAAGGGTAATTAAACTGAAATCTTTTTTGTCACTGTGTGGGATAGTCTGACTGATTGCAGGTCATCAGTAGGGACTTTGCAGTTATGAAGCAGTAACTTGTAGTTCAATTGCTTTTGATTTTGTCACTTTTATTTTTTTTGCCACCTCAGGATAGTATTCCACCACTAAGGAATTCTGGTTCTGTCAGGGGGGCAGAAGACTTTGTTGATTTGGATATTGATATTGCATTTCATGGTA
>NW_008674077.1:0-4636 GCF_000695815.1 Acanthisitta chloris | reverse complement strand
AAATACATGTCCTGATAGAAAGATGGAAGGAATGGGCTTTTGTTCTGCCTAGAATATCTGGCCCTGTAAGTCTTTCTGGCACAAGATTTCTACCCAAGAGATCTTACATATCTGTTATCTGCAATGCACACTGGTCAAAGCTGACTGCACCCAAACAGTGACCTCACTGCTCTTTTCTTCAGATCTGGGTGCTATTGTTATTATTGCCTCTATAAAGCCACGCAAGAAGGGTGTGAAAGCTGTGTAACAGCAGTCCATCTCAGTCATTTCCACCTATTTCCTTTAGCTCTGACTGCAGTCATCCACCTATGTAGGATCGCTTTATAGAGATTTTCCCACCAATATCTGGCATACTAAATGATCGGAAAGTTTCCTATTTATCTCAGTTGACTTTGTATCAAACCCTTGATCTATCTTGACTCTTCCTAGTTTGTGAATCTTTATATCTATATTGCTTACTTGAGCTAAATCTTCTAATTTCTTGTAAGTTTGATATATCTTTAATATATTATACAGTATTTGCACAAATACTCACGATGTCTCTAAACTGAAAGTAACTTTTTCTCTATTATTATCTGTTATCATCTGTGATTTCTTAAAAAATATTAAATCTACAATTTAAAATAATAAAACTTAAGAACAGACCATAGAACATTACCAAAAAAAAAGCATAGCTTTCAAAAAAGAAGTACATTTTGAATTGCAAACCTGAAGTGATGGGAAATCTTCTCCTCTCTTTTCAAAATGAAAGTGTTTCTTTCATTCGGTCACTTCTTATTTCTTACTTTACATAGGTCAAAGAAGTGTTCTCAGACCAACTTCCTTCCCCAAGGGTGCTTCCAAGGGGTAGTGCTGAAATATTCTTGGAACATGGACTAAAATTAGAAGAACTTTTTTCTCTGTACAGAAAGAATAGAAAGAATAGCAGTGTTGGAAAAGTTTAAAAGTTCCTATTTACTCTACTAACTAAAAACAGGGTCTGTTTCTTTCAGTTTTGGAATATGGCATTCCAAATCCCAGAAGCATGTTAAGTATTTGCCTCACCTTTCACTTGTTCATTCTGCAAAGTTTAAGGAGTTTTGGTAAATATCCTTAAGGATTGTCATGTAAATATGTCCTTTACAGGCATTAGTAATATGACTGACATGCTAAAGCTTGATATGGTGAGTTTTTGGATCTTCATTCTTGTAGAAAATGTCCTCACTTTCTGTAAGTAGTTCAGAACCATGTCTTACCTTGTAGTATATATATATATATAGTGTAGGTAACAGTAAAATGTTAAACATTACAGTCTGTTTTTCACACCACAAGATATTTATATACTCACTTCCAGTTGGCATGAAGGATAAAGTCCAAAGCATTTTCTGGGTTTCAGGCTTCAGGAATTGTTTATTTTATGTCAATATAAAAAGGCAAATCTTGGTCTGAATTTGTGTCCATACTTTTGCTTACAATTTTCTAGTAACAAACCATTCCCTTCATAGAGAAAAATTCTGGAAGATGAGCAAGATAACAGATATTAAGAACCCCTTAAGCACTGACTTATCAAAATGAAAATTATATATAAAATGGTTTTTGAAATATATGTTCATCCTTTGGGTGCAAATTGAACATTTTTGAGAAGTAACAAAAAAGATGTCACTTTTTATTCTTTGGAAATTTATTGTAAGCTGTGACAATACATATGCAACAAGAGTACATGCTAAGAAAACACAATAACAAGAATATTTTGTTGTCACTTTCAATGGCAAGGGTGCTATCCAAAGTCTCCACTCTATCTCTGTTTTCTCAATATAAATCCATGTGTAAAGCCTGAAAAATAAAATGTCATGCATGCCCTTGTCCCATTAATAGCAACTTTTATCTCTTAGGATAGAATTACTAAGCACTGACATAAAATGAAACATATGCACAATCCATGTTCTAAGGTTTCTTTGGTGCCAGTACGCAGAAAGTTTGACTTCATCCTTTGTCTCCACAAATATTTCACAAGGCCTCCACCTTTCCAACAGCTCTCCAGAAGCAATAACTACTTCACAAAACTTGCAAGCAGCTTGGTAACACCTTTATAATTTTTATACATACAGATTCTTACTTAATCCTTTAATTTTTTTCATAGTTCATATGCCAGAAGTGATACTTGTATCACAGTTTAAGAGCTGCTGGAATGTTTCTCAGGTTTCAGTGAGTATGAGTTTTGTCACTACAGACTCTCTTGGTTTTTACATTGCTTCACATGCTGTGTCCAGGAGAGCTTGTGTCTGTGTTCCCCCAGTTATCTTCTCGAAGTCTCTCATTTTCTCAAGAACATTTCATGATCTAGCATTCCTTGTTGCTGCACATCACCAACCATCTTTCACCTGAGCAGTCCATTCAGGGTTCCAAGTACAGTCTGCAGGCAAGTCTATGCCTTGCACGCAAGCTGCCACCAATGAGTACTAAACAGCACTGGCATAAGCAGACCCACCACTGAATCCAGAGAAGAGCATGGTAATGCCCCAGAACTGACACATACACAATAGATTGGAAAACTTAGACTATCTATTCCTTCCTTATATTATTTCATTACTTACCTCTATTTCTCACTTGAGTGTTGAGGAAACTGCAAAATTCTTCAGGGACTGATATGAGAATTTTGCACTTTTTGTTTGAAATGTTTCTAATTCTAATGGAAAGCCTAAAATGATTCAGTAACGTTTTCTTTTCTCCTACATACTTTATGCAAGTTCAGTATTTCTCATAAATAGAAGGAATCTAAGTTACAGATGCTAAATTTATGATTGTATTCTAATATTACACATTGATGCCTTAAAATATGTATATGAGGCATCAGGTTGATAATTCCCTTATCTGTAGTCTTAGATTTTCATCTGAAATTCCAATTGATTCTGATATTCATAGAAATGAAAATGTAGAGATAGAAAAGACTTACTATGTTGTATGGTCAGTCCATCTTCTTGCCTGTATGTTTTTGTGCATTTTACAGTAGCTTTGCAAGCTAATTTAAATTATTCAGACAATAAGATTCCACTGTCATGGAAACAAATAGATTTACAGGCAAGTAAGTCTCTCCCTAATAACTCTCTTTTCTGTGTTCCCTCCAATCTGCTGCTTCTTCTCCCTAAAAAACTGATGTTCATTTATATATATACATATATATGTATTTGTTTGGGGTTTATTCCCCCCATTTATACTCAAATTTATATTTCAGTTGTTGCTTAGATAATCTGTATAATTTTATTTTTTTTATCCTATCTTTATAAACCAGACAATGCAGTTTCTGTTGGTTGTGTTATAATTAAGAACAAAACATTTTTGCAGCTTAGGCTTAATATGTTCTGCTTCACAATTATGGCATGCTGAGAGAAAAATGTATAGTAAGCTACCATAAGTCAGATATTGACAGATGATTTTATAAGGAAATATATACTTCTGATTGTTTCTGCACTCCCTTTTTTTGGAGAAGTCTCAGAGATACAAATCACTGATCATTGATGAAAAGCATAGAGCCTTACGTTAGCTTGAAAATTTTGCTGGAAACGTCAGAGATACAAATCACTGATCATTGATAAAAAGCATAGAGCCTTATGTGAGCTTGAAAATTTTGCTGGAAACATACATTAGAAAAATTATGAGCTTTTTTTCTGCTTCACTTTGTAGCATATTTATAACATTTAAGGGGAAAAGTTGTTATAATATTTATAATTAATTTGATTGTACTCTAGTTATATTTTTACCTCTGAACAGCTAGACATATATTAGACTGATGCTGAATTTAAAAGTTTTGATGAATAAATGCTGTAAAAATCCAGATTCATTTTACTGTAATAAATGCAAGATCACATTAAATGAAAACAAAGATTTTTATTTTGTGTATAGCCATGTATTGTCTCTATAAGCCAGTAACACCTGGTTTGCTCATTTTCTTTCATGACCTGAGCAAACTTTGTGTGGAAAATTTATGCATATTTATAGAGTTAAGAACTCAGCATGTTTCGTCTGGAAATTCAGTGATTTCCCAGTAGTGAAAGTTGTGCTGCTCTTACATGAAGGTGGCCAATATGGAGAAAGAATAATAATTAAATGCAGTGATCATGCTCAATGCAGAATGATGATGGCAATAGCATTAGGTATTCCAAAAGTAATATTTTTCTGTTTGCAAAAACTTGCTGCTCCCCACTGTGTAATAAAACTTATTATGCTGAAGACATGCATTGCAAGGTTATTATTACCTTGTAAGCATAGAGGAATGGGTGACTGATAAGATATTCTCACATTGGCTAGTAAAGGAATAACTGCTAAAGGTCAGTTACTTATTATTAAAATAACTTAAATATCTTTTCCCAAAATTATATAAGAAGTTTCAAGAGGATTTTTCCCTTTAGTAAAATATTTGGTTCTTTAACGTGCTTCTTGAGGATTGCAGTGACATTCAGCTTATCTCCTATGACTCTTAGGCATGACTTAAACTGACTTCTCTCATCACCTCCACCCTGCCTTTCTTGTTAATTGTTCTTCACAAATTCCTATAAATCCAGAGACCTTCCAGAATATTTTTGAACTTACTTAAAGGGGTAAAAGTATGGTACACTTTTTTTTTTTTTTGTAGTAAAAACAAGGTACAGAAACTCAAAGC
>NW_008674076.1:38295-41703 GCF_000695815.1 Acanthisitta chloris | reverse complement strand
GAGACTGACCCCACCTGGCTACAGCCTTCAATCAAGTAGTTGTAGAGTGTGATAAGGTCTGAGCCTTCTTCAATCAAGTAGTTGTAGAGTGTGATAAGGTCACCCCTGAGCCTTCTCTTCTCCAGGCTAAACACACACAGTTCCCTTAGCCTCTCCTCATAGGACTTGTGCTTGACCCTTCACCAGCTTCATTGCCCTTCCCTGGGCCTTCACTTCTTGCAGTGAGGGGCCCAGAACTGGACACAAGTAGTAAGGCTTACTAGATGTTTGTTCCTAGTGCTATTGTCCCTTTCTGTTGCACTTTGACACTACCCGTGAAAATCCTGCCAGCCAGTTGGATCTGTACTGTGAAAACATGAGGAAGAGGAGGGCTGTGATAGTGCATTGTGGGTATTTAGTGGCACTGCCAGTGCAATCTATCAACAACAAAATGTTACCTACAAACAGTTCAGCTGGGAAGGATATTGTCACGTCCATTACTCTCTGTTTGAGCTGCTGAGGCAAATACTTGTGTAGTGAAGAAGAAACATTTTACTCATACAGAACATTTAATCCCATTTAAAACAGGAAACAACCAAAAAAGCCCCAGCTCAGCTCCCCCCCATAGTCGCAAGAAAATCATAAGACAGGTGATCAATAGAGGAATCTCTTCCTCTAATTTAACCAATTTGGCCTAATAAGTAACTGAAAAAGAAATCCGAAGAGTGGAAGGTTTAAGTAATGTCCACCTGCTGGGACCAGGTATTACTGTGGACTGTTAATCAAGTTCTCATGGCTCAGAAGTAATCTAAATATGGTATAGGTAATTAGGAATTCATTTTCCCAGTGGAAGAGAGACCAATTATGTAGATAACTAGGAATGTTAGAGAAACTAGACCTTGCAGCACATCTGTGTCCTCCTCCTGACTTTGTAGGTAATTAATTTAGGTCCTCAGCTGCCACATGGTTTTGTTGCTAGGACCTGCTTGTCATTCAAGTTCCTAAAAGACAAAAATACAGGAATTTTATTGACTACTATCCTGTGGACTTTTCCCCACTCCTTGTTTAATCCCTGTTCCTGGAAGTGTTTGCTGGTGTCCAAAGAATTTGACTAACCTCAACTATTAAACCATAGAATGTTAGATAATACTTAGCTTGCTCTGGTTTTTGTCCTGTATGAGACAAAACCCCCTGAAGTAGAAGGCTTATAGCCTTTTAGTACCTTTTGGTACTTGCAGGCTGAAATAGTGTGTCTTCAGCATTTTCTTGACCAGCAAAATTGCAAGCAGTCGTAGGTGAACTGAAGACAACAATTAAGGTGATAGACTTAATTATGTAAAAATATGAAAGGAATGGTACTGTGTGGCTTTGTTTTTCAGCAAGAAACTAACTTAAGTACCACAGTCACATAGAGGTGGCTTGTTTAAACATGGGGAAATGGCTTGCAGCAGGCTCTTGTGGCAAACTGTGTAATGGTTGCTTTGAATGTCTGAGCCATATTGAGTGGAACAGGGACACCTTCCACTAGCCCACATTGCTCCAAGCCCTGTCCAGCCTGGCCTTTGACACTTCAGGGGATGGGGCAGCCACAGCTTCTCTGGGCAGCCTGTGCCAGTGCCTCAGCACCCTCACAAGGAAGAATTTATTCTTTATACCTTACCTAAAAACATAACCTCTTTCAGTTTCAAGCCGTTACCAGATCAAGCAGTGGTGCATAATACTAACTTCATTGTGTGGAAACTCACGTTACAGAGAAATAGTACGTTGAGCCAAAACTGCAGTTAAACTTTTGCAAGTCTACTGACATTGTATTCCTCTGCGCTAAAAATTTAATTTTCTTACTAAGACTCAGATTTATTAACAAACTGAAGAGCACCTCAGGCAGGAGAGCAGGAGAGTTAGTTTGCTTGTTTGTCTTTGTTCTTCACAGTGATGATATGCTTAGTGCTGAAATGTGTTAAAAACATAAATGCTGAATTTTAACAATGCTCTGTGGGAATTGAGCTTGATACATGTCCTTAAGGTCAGGTTCAGTTTGTTAATGCCTTTTCTTATTGTTGTGTCCACCGTAGGTTCCTGTGTTGTTCGCGATGCCACAGGGAACGTTAACAACACCTTTGTCACTGAGCTGACAAACTGCACTACTGCAGCTTGCAAACTGAACTATGACTTCTCATCCTGTGAGTCAGGCTGTCAGTATGGGCTGATGAACAATTTTCAGGTATAAACCTTTCTCCTAACTCTGTTTATTGGCTTTTGTGTTTGTAATTTTTTTTCTTTGGTTGTTTTTTAACTGCATATTAAGAAAAATCATAGGCTAAATATGCCTATCTCCATAAAGACAAGGTTTATGTGGAACAGTTGGTACACTCCAGCTGGTATGTTGGAGAACAACCTATGCGTGTTGGAAACTTTTGGGTGTTTATACACAGGTGGTGTACATATTTACTCTTCTGAGTAGACTGGGTAGGTGATGGTACAGTTACTTTCTGTCGGTATCTGAATGTCATCATTCAGTGATGGGGATAAATGCACTCAAGATTCAGTAGTAATACATAGTACTCATAGGTAGCCTCTGTCAATAACTTATGTTTTGAAGTTTCTTAGGCAAGAAGCAGACTTTTTAGGAGTGTTTTATATATTTATCATAGTATTCTCTTTAATGACAAGAATGTGGTGAATCTTCGTTAAAACCGTATTTAAAAATTCTCCTGGAGTTATGGGGTAATTAATAGTCTTCCACATACGCTTCACAGGTAATTGGTATATTCATGAACTGTTTATTGGTAAGGCTTTGGAAGAACAAAAGGAAAAACCTAGTTAGTGCTAATTGATTTCAGCTTGGTTTGTGGTAGTCCATCTTTGCCCTAAGTTTTTCTGATAGGTGTAACAAAACGTTGGCTTGAGATTAAGCTGCAGTCCACTAATGAAAAAGTGTCTGGCATGTGGATTTGATGAGAAGTACATGTGGTACATGTGCTGTTTTTATGTGCTAACATGCAAGGCTGACAGCCTTGTCTGAAAAGCTGTGGGGAAAACCTGTTTCATACCTGCTGAAATGATGTGGCTGTGCAGACCATTCTGTTGGACTGAAGTACATTTTTATAGTGGAATAGTTTGAGTATCTCTGTGATCTTACTTTGTTCTCTTTTAGAGAAAGTCATAATTGCTCTTGTGGGAATGATAACTCTGCAAAATCTGATGACTTTTCCTCATTTGTTTAAGCTCAAGAGAATCATCATCAGGTGTACAGCTGTGAATACTGCATAACTGGTTTCCTCTGATTGTATCTTTCAGTCATAGTTTTTATGAGGTTGCTTACCATAAATGTTGCTTGTGCTTCTAATAGAGTATTTCTGTCTCCCAAATCACTTCTCTCTGTGGAAAAACGAGTGGGTGCCAAATAGGAAGAGTCGTGTCCAAGGCCAG
>NW_008674076.1:11437-38272 GCF_000695815.1 Acanthisitta chloris | reverse complement strand
TGCCCTCCTGCTTTCTTGGGATTCTGAAAGCTTTGTCATGCAGACTGCACAGCATCTCTGGGCAGCCTACTGCAATGCTGAGCCACCTTGTCTGCAATTTTGTTTTCCTAAAGTGGGACTTTGCTGCCTTTTCTTTTATCCTCATAGCTTTTCCTATGCATCTCTGGGAAAAGTCTGATTCTGTCCTCTCAGAACTCAGAAGGAAATTGTTTGTGTGAGAGGCCATTTACCTAATGAGAAGCTGTTGTCCATTTCCTAAATGAACTGCTCTCAGCTTTGTGACTCTGAATAGTAGCTTTGAGGAGAGATGTTTTTCTCATATGCAGGGCACAGTGTGTGTGAGAAGGGGAGCCCCAAGCTTGTGTACCTCTCAAGCTCTTCTTACAAAAATAATCTCTTTCTAGTCTGGAGAAAACCACTAAATTTTACCATGAATTTAGCCCTACGTGAACAAAACTTCATCAGTCACCTGTATATTGTTTCTGAGGACATGTCCTACCTAGTAAGATTGCTTCAGACAGCTTAGATTCTACAACTTCAGGTGACAGTAAGTTTAAAGTGGGGCACTTGCGCCTGATCTTTCTTGCCTTCCTTAGTTGCTTCCCTGATAATCTAGGTGAGGTTGCCAGGATGAAGAGGCAAGGACCAGAGTGAGTGATACAGAACCTCATTTGGATACATTGTGCTTGAAAAGCTCCATGCTGGGTTTGGTCTGTGGACTGAAAAGAGCAGCTTTTCCAAGATGGTGTGAAATTCATGAGCACTGCCTGTCTTAAAGCAACTTAGGCTTTTGTTTCATAAAGAAAAGCACTCTGTCACTTAGTCTTTCTGAGACTATGTTAGTCAGCAATAGGTTAATCAAAATATATAAGAAATTCCAGTGTGTTTTTCTTCCATGATTTATTTTTATTTCTCTTAGAAGCTCATGAATACTTTTGTCATTGATTATCTGACCTGAGAACTACATGGCTGGACAATGTGAAAAGCCACATTCTCTTGTTCTGAAATGAGGATCCATTTATATCCGTTGATTTGTCTGTAGTCCATTGATTTATGTGAATTCATCTCATTCAGGGAGCTATTAAGTGGAGACTGCTTAGTTGGTTTTTTTTTTGTTCATGTAATTGATGATTCTGTACATTTGTGTAATACCTTTTTTCACATCCTTCAAAAACAATTATTTTTTTGCTTCCAGGTAATGAGCATGGTGTCAGGATTTGCGCCACTGATCTCTGCAGGTATTTTTTCAGCAACTCTGTCATCTGCATTAGCATCTCTTGTGAGTGCACCTAAGATCTTCCAGGTGAGTATGGAAACAAAACCATAACATTTTAAAGAATGATTAATTTTGAGTCCTAATTTTTATGCCTCTGATATACTGCCACCACAGTTCACACCAGCTGACATAAATAGATGTATCTACATTTACCTGTTGCTTAAAGTGAGAGAACAGTGTGTTACTGTTGATGTCCCTGAGTGTAATTTGCTTTACTTTTTTTAAAACTATTTAATCTCATTCTTTGTCTTACAAGTCATCTTTAATTGGGTGAAAAAAAGTCCAGTAGGAAGCGAGAGGCAGAAGGGATGTTGCTGCAGAATGGCAACACAAGTATTGGTGCAGAGAACTAGTGCATGCATTGGGCACTTTCCGTTTCCTGAGAAAACATAGCATCTAAAGAAAAACTCTTTGTGAAATAAGTAAAATAGTTACTTACAGAAGAGCAAAGCTTCTTATAGATAGACATTACTGAAGAACAGAATATTGGAAATGGAAGTGTCTGTTGGAGAATCGCTAAGAGAGCGATAAACCTGGCCTGGGAATGCACCTGGGGAAGGCTAAAAAGAGCAAGGACACAGTCCCCTGGGAACGCACCTGGGAATGCAGTGTACAAGCAAGGCACTGGAGATTGTAACTTATATATAGATAGGGTGTAACTCAGCTGGGCAGATGGTAGGGGCAAGTTGTCCTTGAGGGTGAGACAAACAAGTTTGAGACAAACAGCTAAGAATGCAGCCAAGCCTGGGAAAGTAAGAGATAATCCTCACAGCTGTAACTGCAGGTAGGGAGAGTACCTGAATGCTATCTTTAGAGCTTAGCCAATTATAAATGATTGATAGTTATATGCCTGTCCTGCACTGTATAAGAAAGAGCCTGTCGGACAATAAAGATGGAGCTTGCTGTATCACCCACACGGAGTCGGCCGCTTGCTTCCCCGCGCAGAACCTTCACCTTTCCCAACAAGTGTCAAGATGCAAAAACAATTGAAAATAGAATAAGTACATGATGGTTATAAACTTTCTGATTTGTGAAGATAATATGCAATGAAATAAAATAGGCATTATAAGGATCCATTTTTAACAAAGTGTGTGCTGACTCTTGAATTTATTTTTTTCTTAGGCTTTGTGCAAGGACAGCATTTATCCAGGATTTCAGATGTTTGCTAAAGGCTATGGGAAGAACAATGAACCACTGAGAGGATATATTCTAACATTTTTAATTGCTCTTGGATTCATACTTATTGGTTAGTTTGAAATTGTAATAAATCTCAATCCCCTTTTGTCCTTCAGAAATCACTCTATCCCATATGTGACTTGATGAGAGGGTCCTAGAGACCCTAATGCGCAGCTTACTTCTAAGCCAACATTCTAAATCTGGTTATTTTGAAGGCTGTTTTCTACTATCTTCTAGATACAATTCTGTCTGGAAGTGCAGTAAATTTTAACTGTAGCAGTATTGCACTTTTCTTAATGCCACAGGTTATCTGTCTTTACATACTGTCAGTGAGTAAACGTGCATCTTTTGTCTGAGGTGGAGAGATGTTGCATCTTGTAAATATCAAAGTTTATTTCAGATTTTTAATAATTGCAAACAGCTTTAGTAAATGGCAAACTAACGTGAACAGTACTTTTTAAAGTGTGTTTTTCTGTTAAGTGACAAACAGTAGAGATGAGTGCTGATGCTGCTGTTGCTAAAGGTAAAGACAGACTAGGTAGAATTTCATGTGTTCTGTGTAGATGGCAAACTAACTGTGCTGTGTCCACCCATGAGTCCTGTGCCAGTGCTTCTAAACTTTTTTCCACAGTTTGCTCTTTCCTCCTTCCCCCAAGTATGCTTAAGGTAGAGATACATCCATTAGGTTCCCACTGAAGCATGCTGTCTGGAAGCTTGATGGCAACAAGTAGAAGCTTTTAGACTAACATGGCACATTCTGCATTTTGATTACTTCTTTTTTGGATGGTGAGAGTACACCTGCAAGTGTTGTGTACCATGCTGCCTTGAGGAAAGCAGGATATCAGGTTCTTCCCCCTTTCACTGAAGGGGATGTAATCATCACTGCTGTGATGGTGTTGGGCTGTGATAATGTGCTGTACTGGTACCATCAATGTGATTTCAATTTAAAATGCAGACAGAGGAACATGTTTGTCATATAGCTCACACTAACTTTGTCTGCTGTCACAATTCACCATAGTTGATTGTCTTTTAAACTTGCAAGCACCTTGTTCTTTACTATTTGAGAACTGAGCTAGAGATGCACTGGAGATACGAGTGCTCTGTCTGCTCTTTCTGGCATTCCTCAAAACCCAGTGTATTGCTGCACTGGCACCACATTGCCATGGTGGCAATTAAGTTGTCTCAATTAATTATTTTGAGAAAGCATGTAGTGCTTCCAAAGTGTCAGCCCTAGAACACTCGGTAGTGTTTGTTTTTAGAACTGAAAGTAACATTTCCTGACTGTTAGAAGATAACTTAGTAAATCTAGGAGATTGTAGTGTAGTAGCTCTGTCTGTTAATTGAAAGGATGAAGTGCATCTCCTTAGACAATATCAGAAAATAAAGTTCTTTGTAGCAGGAATTTTACTTCATATTTGTAGATTTACTTCTAATCTGTAGCCATTGGGTAATACCTTTGATAACACCCTGCTTTGTTTTTCATTTTACAGCTGAACTGAACGTCATTGCTCCAATTATTTCTAATTTCTTCCTGGCCTCATATGCCTTGATTAACTTCTCTGTGTTCCATGCTTCTCTTGCAAAATCCCCAGGTAGGAACTGCATCTTGTGGGTGGGAGTTTAGCCTCCAATTCATTGATGCATAAATGCAGTTTAAAAGGTATTAACATAAATGAAGGTTTGGTTTAACTACTGAACATATATTTGATTCTCATGGCACTTTTAGAGTAAAAACATAATATGTTGTATACTTGGGTCTTGTGAAATTTTGAGAACTGGGTGTTCCATTAGAGCTTGGGAGCTACTCATTTTGTCATCTTTGCTGAGGGAACACAAGGTAATTCAGAGTTTATTCAGAAACTCTTGAAGAAAGCTCTCTCACTAATTCAGTGTCTGGTGTTGACAAACCAGCCTTTTGTTTTCTTCAGATTTCTGTTAACATGTTTCATCCTCCAGTCCAGAAGAAACTGGAATTGCAGGTGGTATTGCCACATTTTTATAGTCTTCAGTGTGGGAGGTTAGTTAAACTACAGGAATAAGCCAAAACCCAGTACTTGCAGATGTATCCGTGGCTATATCTGTCCTTTTTCCTTTTCATGTAGTGAAAATTTCTGGCGAAGTGAAAACAGTAAAAATGCACAGCCAACACCAGCTGGTAGTATATAAGAGATCAAGTCATGAGCTGATGATTCATGTTAAACTACTTTTGGAAGCAAAAACCAATTGTCAGACAAGCTATTGCCAAAGGTTCCTGTAGCCTGATTCAACAGACACACTGGCACAAGCATCTTTGAACTTTCCTTTTGAGCTGTGTTTTTTAGAGAGCAAAATCAGGAGCATTTACATATCTGTGTAAGGAAGATGCAAATTTATTTGAAAGCTGTTGGAAAATTGAAAACATAAATGTGCGAATCTTTATTCTGTACATTACTGAGACTCACACACTACATGAAATGTGATGCAGAACACTAGGAAAGGGAAAAAAAGGGTAGTGCCTTCTCTTGGAGCAATGTTTAAATTAATTTTCCCCCTCTTTTCTGTCCTCCAAATTACATGTTGACTAGGTTGGCGCCCTGCTTTCAAATACTACAACATGTGGATTTCGCTTGTTGGAGCTATTCTGTGCTGCATTGTCATGTTTGTCATCAATTGGTGGGCAGCACTTCTCACATATGTCATAGTCCTTGGACTGTACATTTATGTCACCTACAAGAAACCAGGTACGTGTTGGAGTTTCCTCTGGTTGTGGGGAAGGGGACGGAGGGTTGTAGAAGGGAAAACGTCATGACCTTTGGGGAAAAAAAAACTTCTTTCTGGTGGGCAACTAGTTCAAACCTCTGTTTGAGGCTTTTTGTAGTGAAATATAATTATACCTGTATAGTCACTGCTGTTCCCCCTCCTCCCAAATCAGCAAGACACATGCCTTTCACTTAGACATCTGAATGAAAATTGGAGGAAAAGGTGCATATGGAATGCGCTTGGACTGCAGCAGCAAAGGCAGTAGGTGATGGTTGCCCCATTCCTAGTGCTGTGAACAACTTACTAGTGCTTCTAAGAGCACAGTATGTCATAAGTGCAAAATGGAGCAGAACTGTGCCAAAAAGTGTGTCTGAAGTTGAAAATGAGGAAAACCCAGCATGGGCTGTGAAGGAGATATGAAGTACTTGGGTGATAAATTCATTGTAGCTATCAAAAGGTGTGTATGTGAACAAATAGAGAGGATAGAGGGATCTTTCTTTTCCTCATAAAAATTATCTGAAAGGAGTTTTTCACTGAAAGTATCTGACTTTGTTTAGCCAGTGTTAAAAGATTACTTTTTTCTTCACTGTCATCTAAAATAACAGCACAACATTTTTTCTGCAGTGTTACTCTTGACTCTGAAGTTGTCATAGTCTTTGCACTGTTGAGAAGAAAACCTTCAGTTCTCTCTTGCTATAACTGTAAAATATCTCACTAGTTTGCTGCAACTTCTACAGAAATGTCATCTTTAAATAGAAATTGCCTCTTTAGCTGTAGGGTTTGCTGGCTGCTGTCTTGTAGAATGTATCAAGGTGTAGCTTAAATCTGTGTTTTCAGCTGATATCCAACATTCATTTTCTGATCGTGTAGTTTTACAGGAACAACTGTAAATAATATATTGGGACTTCAAATCTTTCAACAGATGTGAACTGGGGATCCTCAACCCAAGCCTTGACTTACTTGAATGCACTACAGCATTCTATTCGGCTCTCAGGAGTGGAAGATCACGTGAAGAACTTCAGGTAACAGTTAGATAGGAAATTCTATGTGTTCAGTAGAGTACTGTGCCATGTTTGCTGTCATAGTTTCCACTAATCGCATGTTCATCTTCTGTGATTTATAACAACATTGAATTTCTTCACCGTGGACATCCTGTGGACTTACTTGCATTAGCGTTTTTTTATGATTAAGAATACACTTAGGAGCAAGGCTATGGATGATGCCTGCTTGTTAGATGCCTGATAGTTTGCATCATGAATGGTGATTTGTGTTCCTCTTTGAAACTTAATTGGAAGATAAGCTCCAAACTGCTATAAGGAGCATTCACTCTACTTGGCATGAAACCGAGCTAATCTAAAATCCCCAAAATGTGTATCCTGTGGGTGTTGTACTCAACACCAGCTCTTTCACCATTAGACATACTCTCACATTACCCTTCAGTAATGGCAAACAGGCTAGAAGAGTGTTTCTCATTTCTCACACAGCTGGGGAGCAGAACTGATGTGCTGTCTGTCAGCTTGGCTATCCAGGAAAGGTCCTATCAAGGGGGCACTTTTCTGTCCTGGTAGTAATGATGCCACTTTTCTGGGATAAGCTGTTGTAGAAGGAAGATGCTTCAAGCACATTTAGGAAAAAGTACTGATTTCAACTAACTCATCCAAATAAATGGAATTATAGATTCAATGGAATAATTTTCCATTGAGCATGACTTTGCCGTGTGATCTTTGTCCAATCCCCAAATCAACTGACCCAGCGTAGCTCCAACTGCAAAGTTAGATTGAACTTTGTTAGATTGGATTGCTCAGGGCAAATCCAGTCAAGTTTTGAGTGTTTCCAAGCATGGAGGTTCTGTTGACCTGACTGTTCAAGTAGAGCAGTTGCCTCCTACATCTGCCTATGCCCAGCACAGGATTTAGTCTTGACCGTTAGTCTAGCAAATATCTACCATCCCTTGCAGTGGTAGTAAGTGTATTATTCTGTTATGCTCAGCATATTAGCAAGTGAGTCTTGGTACCTAAATCTTAGGTTGTGTATGAAGGGAGACTCTGCATTCTTAGGGCAGAATTCAGAAAGGAATGAGTTAAGGGAGAGATTCCTAATAGAAGTGCCATTCTCTGAGATTATGAAGCAGCAATACAGTTTTCAATGAAAACTTCTGTGGCATTTCCTGTCAGTTGGGAAAATACTCCTGTTCTGACCCTTAAGCTCTCTTGGAAGTGATTAAATTTTTTTGAAGCACAGGACACAACATCTATGTTGCATAGGTACAGGAAGTTGAAACTGGATGTGCAAAGTCAGTTGTGATAGGTGCTTGCACAGCCTCAGAATATGATAGTAAAACAGAATTAAAAATTGTATTAATATGAGTATTAATGGCCTTTCCACTGCCAAACTGAAAAAAGTTGGCAATTGCAGGTGTAAACTGCAAAGCTGGAAGTGTAACTAGGAAGACCTTTTTCTGTTAATAAAACCCCCAGAGCTCCAGATTAATTCCAGTGTTTTCTTTCCTCATCTATTCATTATTCTAGACCTCAGTGCTTAGTTATGACAGGTGCTCCAAATGCACGTCCAGCTTTGCTTCACCTTGTCCATGCTTTCACCAAGAATGTGGGCTTGATGATCTGTGGCCATGTGCATATGGTAAGTGTATTGTGTCTTTACTGTATAAAGTTGCCTTGGTGGGGGTTTTTGTCTGTCTTGTTTGTGGTTTTTTGACCTTTTTGTTTCTGGTTCTTGCTTGTTCGTGGGTTTTTGAGTTTGTTTACTCAGGTTTTTTCAAATGAAGGCATTAGACATTAAGAAGTGAGAGAAGAGATTGACTAGTAACTTCCACTCCTGTATGGGTTATTACTGTTGCAGGTTAGGTGTACTGCCCAGGAAGCTTTCCAGAATTAGTACCTTTTGATCATTTGATGCCTAAATTCCAGGGTACTTTTGTAGGAGTAAAGTGAACACTGGATTACAGCCTGGGTCTCTTTCTGTCCTTGTGTCATACAGTCTCATGTATTCTCTGATGTTTTGGATGAAAGTGATCCTCAGCATAGAGCTGTTATTGTTTCAAGGTGTTTGACTCTGTGTAGAGTTCTCATAAAACCTGGGAGAAAATTAACCTTTTTGATCAGGGAAGTCATTATCAGTTTAGCCAATAGTTAAAAATTGCTCATAACCTTCCAAGTAGCTTTTTTTATTTCTTCAGTTACCAGATTCATTTCATTGTCATGTGAAACAGTCATGTGAACAGATATGTCCTGTTCCCTTTCTGTCCAGTCCCTAATATTTCACTAACTGTCCCTGTTTTTTTGTCAGAGTACGAGTTGTGGTTGTTTCTGATGTAGGAGGTGTGTGTTGGTGGTTCTGCAAAGATATGGTTTTAACAGTTCTTACTACTTAGAATGTCTTCTATGGCAGACTTATGGAGAGGCTTTGTGGTGGTGGAAGGCTGCAAGCTTCAAGTAATTCTTCAGAATTAAGTTTGTCCTGTGTTGTCTTAATTGACATGTAAGGTGGCTGTCATGCTGTGATCTGTACCAAAACTTCAGTCAGCTACAGAGAGTCTGTGGCATCTCTGATAAACATTGTTAAATACATTTTAGCATGTTGGGATTGTGTAGTTTAGCTTCATATTTTAAGGCCAAACTTTTTTTGCCACATCATTAAGAACAATTATATGACTGGCAGGTATCATCTATTACCAACACATTCATCTGTCCAGACTTCTGTAAGGCTTTCAGTTCAGTCCCACATGACATCCATATCTCCAAATTGGAGAGACATGGATTTGAAGGGTAGACTGTTCAGTGGGTAAGGAATTGGCTGGATGGACACAGATGGAGAGTTGTGGTCAATGGCTCCATGTCCAGGTGAAGGCCAGTGATGAGTGTGTTCCTCAAGGCTCTGTTTTGGGGCTGGTGCTCTTTAACACCTTCATCAGTGACACAGACAAAGAGATTGAGTGCATCCTCAGCACACTGACAGGTGACACCAAGCTGAGTGGTGCAGTCACACAACTGAAGGAGAAAATGCTATCCAGAGGAACCTGGACAAGCTTGAGCAGTGGCCCATGGGAATATCATGAGGCCAAGAGTGGGTGCTACACCTGGGTCAGGGCAATCCCAGACATGAGTCCAGACTGCGAGAAGAATTAATTGAGAGCAGCCCTGAGGAGAAATCTTGAGGGTTCTCATGGATGAAAAGCTGCACATGACCCAGCCATGTGTGCTAGCAGCCCAGAAAGCCAAGTGTCCTGGGCTGCATCGAAAGCAGTGTGGGCAGCAGGTTGAGAGGTGATTCTTACCCTCTGTTCCACTCTGGTGAGACCCTACTTGCAGTGCTGCATTCAGTTCTGGGGCCCCCAGAGGACCTATTGGAGCAGGTCCAGAGGAATTGACAAAGACGGTCTGAGGGCTGGAGCATCTCTGCTACAAAGACAGGCTGAGAGACCTGAGGGTGTTCACTCTGCAGAGGAGAAGGCTCTGGGGAGACCTTTGAGCCCCTTCCAGTACCCAAGTGAAGCTTATCAAAAGAGTGAGAGGGACATTTTCTATAAGCAAAGTGTCAAGACAAGGGGGAATGGCTTTAAAAAGAGGACAGCTTTAGGTTAGATGTTAGGAAGCATTCCTTACTCAGGGGGTGCTGAGGCACTGGCACAGGTTGTCCAGGCCAGCTGTGGCTGCCCCATCCCTGGTAGCGTTGCAGGCCAAGCTGGACCAGGCCTAGAGCAGTCTGATCTAGTGTGTGGCATCCCTGCCCGTGGCAGGGGATTGGAAGGTCACTTCTAAACCTAACCATTCTATGGTCCTATAACTTTAAATACAACTTAAATGCTCTTAAATGTGTTTGCATTTACTACACTTACTAAATATGATTTGCCCCTGATCTAAGGAACTGATAAGAGCAGATCAAGTTAATTCAACCCACGGAACATACATATTTTGTTTTCAGAAACTTTTAATTTCTGTCTATACAGACCTAATATTTCAGTGTGTGAGAGAGGACAGAAACTGAGTAATACTAGAGAGGTAGGGCTTTACTGAAAAGTGAGGCAGTGTTGTCCTGCTTGTAGGAAAGCAGCTCAGATTAGAGATTTTTTGGAAGAATATCCTGTCTATTTAAAAACGACTTTCCTACAAGAAGGAAATTTGGTCAGAGTCCGTGTCCTTTTACAAAAATTGGGCTGCTGTGTTCTTGGTTCTACCTCCCCCTGTATTCTGCATTTTGATGTCTAGGAGGAACACAAAAGATTCATCCCCATGGAAGTACTAAAAAGAAACCGTTTAAAGAGGAGGTGACTTTGACTGCAAGACAAAACTGCAGAAGTGAGACTGCTGTGACAAAGGCTTTCTGAGTAGGATGACATACACATGGAGGGACATTTGTACAGCTTGAAACAAACGTTCACAGAAAGCCTAATATTAAGTCATCTGTGTGTGCTCCATTGCAAAGCTCTTTCCTTTTAAAACTATGTTGTGCTTTGGAGGACAAGGTGGTGCCACCCACTGGGGAAGAGAGTTCTGCTCTGCAGGAACAAGATTGCTACAGCTAGAGCAACCCCCTTACTAAAGATGATCAAACTTTTCAGTCTTTGCTACTGGTAATGCCTGGTCTTTTGTGTTTTGGGGTGTTTGTGGCAGTGTGGAAGCATTTTTGAGGTTATCCATGTTTGAACTGAATTCTAATAATGAAACTTAAAAATTAAAGGGAGGAGCTTTTTTACTCACACTACTTAAATTCCTAATTCTTGTTGCCTCCCCTCTTATTTCCTTGTTTTGAAAGGGTCCCCGGAGACAAGCCATGAAGGAACTGTCAACTGATTTGGCTAAGTATCAGCGATGGCTAATTAAAAACAAGATGAAAGCTTTCTATGCACCAGTGCATGCAGAGGACTTGAGAGATGGAGGACAATACTTAATGCAGGTACATTTCTCTCTATTATTGTGTTCTTTTGAAAAATTAAAGTGGTGAAGATGTGCATCAAAATTGGAGGTGGCTTTAAAGTATGTTCCTATTGCAAAATTACCTTAAAACTTTGATCAAAAGTACTTTGTTTTCTGCTTAGGAGAGCAGAACTTAAGCTTTAGTTGTTTCAATAACATGTTTTTTATAATATACTTACTGTTCTCCTTAGGCTGCTGGTCTGGGTAGAATGAGACCTAACACCCTTGTTGTTGGATTTAAGAAAAACTGGAGACAAAGTGATATGAGAGATGTTGAAACCTACATCAACTTATTCCAGTAAGTAGAGAAAGTGAAGCTGTAGCTCTTATGTTTCTTTTCAGTATGTTTGGTAGCAAGTCAAGAAATATCTTGGTTGCATGAAGTCTCTTTTAGGTAGAATTAGATTTTCCATATGACTGATTCATCAGTCTCCAGTACCTTGGTTTTTCCTGATGCAGAAGTTAATAACCAAGTCTTTGTAGTTTAAGCAGATTAGAAATCTACATAATACCTTTCTGCATCTATAAAGAGTTTGTGTTGTTGTTTGTCTGAAGTTTAATAGTTACGGTCTTCAGAGGTGGAACTACTGTCTCATGTGCCAGTCTGGTGAATTCTTTAAAGCATAGTTTCTGTTGAAAGCAGGGCTTGTCCTGCCTTCCTTCTGTTCCAGTTAAGTGTGGTAGAGAATATATCAGCTCCTAGGCTGATGTTTTGTCTTTGTTAAACCTTGCTGTCACATAGAAGACATGCTTCACAAGGTACAAAGCACTGACACCCACAGTAATACAGCAGCCAAAAAGGATATGGGAAAGGAAATCCCAGTGTAATCTGACAGTGCTGAAAGGCAGACCAGTTCTGGCTGAAAAATTTGATAGAACAACTTGTGCTTCACAAACACTTCAGAAAGAAAAGCTGGTTCTTTCACTGAGAGTTGTTTTTTGTTTAGATGAAGTGCTGCTTAACCCACTTCATTTGTGCTTTGTACTTCTCATTTACTGTGCTTTTAGAAGAAAGAGAGGATGGGAGTTTACAGGCAGATAGAAGAGGGAAAAATTCGCCCTCACCAGGTCCTTAACAGAAACTCAGGAGCACCAAATGCAGCAAACAGTAAGGGGACACGTTGGTTAGTTCTTAGTTTTTCTTATTTTTTCCCTATTTTATTTTGGGATGGCTTTTGCTGGAAGATCTGTCAAGGCCAACAAGTCATGTGGTTCTCCACATCCCTAAAGAAACCTCAGGAGGTAATAACTGCAGGTCAAGCATGGAAAATTCAAAGTTTCTGAAGCACACAATAGCAGCACATCTAATCTGAACAGATCTAACTCACTCAGTAATGAAATTAAAATGTTCACTAATGGGCAAGACATTTACTTCTTAAATCAACCTCAGATTTTTCTTGCACTTATTGTAGAATATATTGACACTTCAAACATTTCTAATCAAGTCTTACTACTTTAAGAGGACTGTTTAATGAGTGAAATCTTGAGAAATTTCTGTCTGTGGAAATGATATAGGAGAGAGTTCTGTGATTTGTGGTTGTTTGTAATGAATGATGTATTTATATGTTAAAGACAATGATTAATTACTAATGCAAACTGTATGATATGGTTAAATTAATGCTTTTCTGTCTTATATCTGAGGGATTGTTACTAATTTGACTGCTTTTACCCAGCAATTTATTCAGGATTTTTGCTTGTTTCTACAATAATGTTTTCCCTCTGGTTTTGAACAGAATGAGTCCTTGCCTCATCATATGGAATGGGACTAGGCCACATATAGTTAACGTATACCTGAGTTGATTCTAAACTCCATCATTGTAGATGTTTTTAATACCCAATTGTTTTAGATACACTTCACAAATTTTTAGTTCCCAGACCAAGAAAATCTATTCAAAATAAGTACTTTTTTGATGGAGGGAGTTACTGGATTTCTTAGAGCATCTTATCTGTGCAGAACTTGACTGACCTGTTCGTGTTGCTTTTATTTAATTACAGTTTACGTAGGGGGGAGAGGGAGGAGAGGGATAGATATCCTTCCTAGACATTGCATTTCAGGATATGCTGTTCAGTTTACTGATGCAGTTGATGGTTTGGAATTGAAACTGAAACAGTAATGCAAATATATGACTTGAGATCTCAAATTGCAGTTTTTAACCACTAGAATTTGTTCAGGATGGGTGTGTAAGGCAGGTCCTTTGGAAAAGAACAAGCTGTTAAATATTTTTGTCCCCTTTTGTTCAGTGATGCCTTTGATGTTCAGTTTGGTGTAGTTGTCATTCGCCTGCAGGAGGGCCTGGACATTTCTCACCTTCAGGGCCAAGGTAAGATTTGTTTTGTTCATCTGGTGAGTGGCTGTTCTAGTTCTCTTTTAATACTTTCTAAAAATATTAAATGAGAAATTATTTCAAGAAAACAAACAGAAGACCACTTTCATGGAATAAAATTGGCTGAAATTAGCAAGTCTGAGCTGTAAAGTAGTAACCCATGGTCAGCAACAGAACTTGGTTTTCTGTGTGTTTCAACTTTCTGTATTTGTAGACTGTATGTAGTTGCTTTCCAAAGATTTACTGTTTTACTGAAGCAAGTTGGCTGGCAAGTTAGTATCAAATATTTTTGTACTCAAGCCTAGAAATTGTGAAAATCACAGCAAATGTTGCCTGATGCAGGATTTCTATGGGTCTGGTGTGGGTTGCCAACCCCTACACACACTATTTTAGAGACCCTGAGTAAGAATTAGAAAGGTTTTCTATT
The DNA here is from genome assembly GCF_000695815.1 of Acanthisitta chloris. Classification (NCBI taxonomy): domain Eukaryota; kingdom Metazoa; phylum Chordata; class Aves; order Passeriformes; family Acanthisittidae; genus Acanthisitta; species Acanthisitta chloris. Next base: position 24,397 of record NW_008674076.1, on the reverse strand, counting down.
TTCTATGTAGAGGACATGGTTATGCTTTGTAGGTAGTGATCTTAAGCTGAAGGGTGTAATTTTAGTTACATTTCAAGCAGAATACTGAAGGAGGGCTGTGAGCCTTGGTGGCAACTGTCTACTGAATTGATAATGTCCACTTTGTTTGTAGCTTGCTCCGTACAATGTTGCTACAGTGAGGAAGAATGCTTGTGACACAAGCTCTGTAGGAGGGGCATCCTTCTGAAAGAGGGGAGGGTTGGTTGTTCCTTCACTGGGAACACATGAATGTCTTAGGATGGGAAGAGAGTCAAGAGAGCCTGTCACTGTGTGCAAGAGGGCAGAGGAGTATGAGGAATAGCAGGGAGAGTGCACCTGCAGTGTGAAAACAACACTGCAGAGAAGACAGGGAATGTTAACACCAAGGTGTCAAAAGCATCTTGGTATCCACTGGGGACTGTGAGTTTGATTTGACTCTGACAGCTACCAAGTAGCTCCACTGAAGCCAAACCTGCGAAGAAGACTTAGCTGTGAGGCATTCTAGGTCTGTGTCTTGCCTAAGGCATATCTTCCTTGTGGACTTAGAGTGGAAATGGAAAACATTTCACCAAGTAATTTTTTTTCCTCCTGGTTATACTTCTACATTATTAAGTAGCACTTGTTTTGTTTAGCCTGTGGAAATGCAATCAACAACCACAATCTGGAAAGGCAGCAGGGAGTTGTAGTTCTGCTCAGGAGGAGCCTCTCTGTACTCCAAAGCAGTTCATACAAGACTTCTGTGTTGGTTTTCTGCCTTTCCTCCCCTTTGCCATAGCATACCAGTTGCAGTAGAGTTTAGTTAATCGTGAACCAGCACAGCATAGTTGCACAACTCTGTTGATACCATTTGGAGCAGTTCAGTGGTTTATAATATGCTTCTCTGCTCTCTCAAAGAAGAGTTACTGTCATCCCAGGAAAAATCTCCATGTACCAAGGATGTCATAGTAAAAGTGGATTACAGCAAGAAGTCTGAGACAGACACTTCTATAGCTTTTGCTCCAGTATCTGGTGAAAGAACTTCTGGTCTGCATAAAGGTAACCTGCTAGTTAGCAAGGAAATTTGAGTTCTCACTCTTTCTCTCATTCGCTCTTCAGTTCCTCTCTTCCTTCACTAAAGGATTATTTAAAGGATTTTTGTGTCTGTGAACATGATTGTTGTGATTTTTGAGACTTTGATGTCTAATTACTCAAGTACTTTGGTTCAGAGCTTACCAGTATGTAAAGTAAACCTTCTGTTCTAGTCCCCTAAATAGTACAAAGAAAATCCACCTTAGGTCATTGTCTACCACCTGTTCTGATTTTGGTAGGCATTAAAAAAGCTTGAGAGTTGTGCCCCACGTCTGTATATTACATGTGATTGGAAAGCTGCTAAATTTATGAAGGATTTTTCATCTTGGACTAGAATACGATATATGTGTTAACAGACACAAATCATTGAGGAACTTTCCCCTTCTCTTTTAAATCAAAAGCTTTAATAGTTAAGTGAGCAATGGGAGAATGTATTTTCTTTAAAGTACAAATGAATCTCAGGATTTGGTAGACTGCATTTGTGTGCTTTTCTTTCTGTGAAAATCCATTTCATTCTGCATCTTTATTTTCTGACTTTTTTTAAAAAATACACTGGTAGTGTTTGTTTTCTTTAGTATCACAAAGGAAATTAACCTTTTTATTTTGTATCTTTAAAAACCTTCCAGAGGAGAACGAGGATGGAAAGGCTCCAACAACACAACCACTGTTGAAAAAAGGCAGGCATTTTCCACCTTTTTGTGTTAAATCATTCTTTCACATTGTTAATTTCACTTTTCCTTTTGTGCTCCTTTCTACACATAAATAACAGAGGGAAAAAATCAGCCTTGCTATGTTAATTTTTCTACATATCTGCTTCAGAATGTGATTCATCTTTAGGGATTAGACTATGGAAAAAAAAAAAGCCTAATTTTTGGAATTTTCCCAGGAAAGTTCCCAGAACAAGTTGCTGCTGAGAAAAGAGTGTGCATAGATGTTGGAATGTTAAAGATTTATGTATTCTTTAGTAACATCTGAACTGTGTTCTGGAGGTTTCTGCTTTCTTAATTCTGTGTCTGGGGTATCGGGGTCCTAGCTTGGTTCAGGAGTATGGAAAATAATGGTGTAGTGCAAATGCTCTGTCAGTCTATTCAGGATCTCCTCTGAAGCCATAATTTTTGCTTTGTTGTTTGTAATTGCTCCATATCCTGCAAATTAAAGCATAATACATCCCTTTAGTGAGGTGAACACCTGAAACAATGCTAAGCAGTCATTCAAATTGCAGCATTTTGAGAGCTGGACTAAGCAGTTTTCACTCCTTGGTTTATTTCAGACTTCTTGTGAGTTAATCAGGTAATTTTTTGCTCTAACTAGAATTCATCTGATTGTTTTGACATTTTTCCATCATTTCAGCAGCTAGAAGCTTTTGTGTTTTAATAATGGAAAGTGAGATTCAATCTTGAAGCACAAGATGGTAGTTTGGAAGGTGTCCCAGTGTGCAGCAAAGTAGTATATTAATGTAAATCAGTCGCAGATGTGCTCTAAATTTAAAAACTTCTAATAAAATAAGGACAGAGACGAACATCATACTCCTGTCTCTTGCGCAAACTGAGATTTTAATTAGGGGAGTTAGTTTTTTTCCTGTAGTTTAAAAACAAAATCACCTGCATTAATCTCACTGAAAATGCCTTTATTGTCTTATGCTCAGCAAATCAAATAACCCCTGTTATGCAGAGCAGTCTGTATTGTGCTTCAGAGTCTTGCACATGCAAATCAGTACCTGTTGCAGAAGACAGGATTCCAATAGGCAGACATAGCTTTGATTTTCACCACGTGCCTGAAGGAAAAGTGAATTTAAGGAAACAAGTTTAGGACATGGAAGCTTAGGACATGGTATTTACTTGTAAAATTAGTTATTTACATATTTCTCGGGAGCTTTGTCATTTGCAAGAGGTAAGAGCAGTGCATGGCCTAATGCTGTGAAGCAAGATCAGTTAAATTGTCCCAGTAAATGCCTGTATGAAGATCTCACATATCCTTTATTTGTCAGATGCCTCCTAAGCAGCTTTCAGCTGCTGAAGTTGTAAGTCCACAGACTCCCTAAATACAGCTAGCTCAGGTTACGGCTGGAGTGGGCTTTGGGGAAGGCAAGAAATAATTTTAATTTAAAGTTACCACAAAATATTAAGAAGTTGGGTTTGATGGATTTAAAGTGACTAAGCAAAACACTTCACAATTGAAATCTCACCGTGTTTTTTTTCCAGATGCAAAGAGTACATCTCCTCTAAACTCGGCTGACCAAAGTCTTCTTGATGCCAGTACTCAGTTTCAGAAGAAACAAGGCAAAAGCAATATTGATGTCTGGTGGCTCTTTGATGATGGAGGTAAAAAACATTAAATGTTGATAGAAAAATGACTAAAGTGGTTTTTGGATTAATTGTTAATAGATATCCTTCTGTCAGTTCATACAAAACCTGCACTGTTTAACAAGATGCTGGGGTTTTAATCATTCTCAAATTCTGGTCAAAATGCAGGTTTGACACTGTTGATTCCTTACCTTATTACAACCAAAAAGAAGTGGAAGGACTGCAAGATCAGAGTGTTCATTGGAGGAAAAATAAACAGGATTGATCATGACAGAAGAGCGTAAGTTGACCTTGAGAATTCAATTCCAAGTGCCAGTAGAGCCTGTTACACATTGGACCACTTTCTCTTCCTTGTAGCCTTATTTCTTTGGTTGAGGTGTAGTCACAAGGTTTCATTTTCCACAAATGGTTGTGGATGAAGTACCTCAAACTAATTTTTCTGCAGTATTGTCTGACACATTTTCTTTTCCAAGTATTTTCTGAGGTGGCCTTTAAGGGAGAGCTCTCCTCATATTAAAACCATAAAGCTCTGGGGTTTTTTCCAAAGCTTGTTGTTGATCTATAGTCATATGCCAGGTCAGTTTGATTCTTTTCCCTATTACATGAGATATGCCATTTTTTTTGTGTCTTAAACCAGTGTTTTTATTACCAAATGTCTCTCTGTTTACCATATGAAATAATTAAAAACGTGGTCGTGTATAAAGGCTTGTTTTTTCTGGTGCAGGATGGCTACTTTGCTCAGCAAATTCCGGATAGACTTCTCAGATATTACGGTTCTTGGGGATATTAATACAAAGCCAAAGAAAGAAAAGTAAGTCCCAAAACATCTTGTTTATTGATTGAATTTGTGATGCCTTTCATTAACTTAAAATACTTCATTCTTTCCTACATAACAGTTTTGATGCTGTAGCTCCTGTGACATTCATGTCTTACAAAAATGTAGGAAATTAATTAAGCAGTAACTCCTACATTCAAGAGTGTAGAATTTTGTATTTGTTAAATCTCTGGCCCTGAGACTGATACCAAATTTACAAAACTGCACTTTCAAAAAAATCCACCTTACCTGGAGCTATAGTCCCTAAAAAGAGAAATGCTTACAAAAACTTAGACCATCTGAATCTTACTTTAGTCTTAGTTTAATGTAACAAAGTTTGCTCAGAGATAGCCTGATCTGGTTTTTATTCTTCTTTGTTAAATTTGCTTGGACGTTTTAATTTACACAGGAATGGTCATTTTCTCACTTTGCAGTTCAGAAAAATTACTGATTGTAGATGGGTTTCAGTGCAAATTTATTTCCATTCCCCACAGTGTATCCAAAACCTTTCTAAGATACCAGTGGGCAATAACAATACCTGTAAATCAAGTGGAGGAAGTTTTAACAGTTGCTGTTAAATATAATATTCTTATATTTAACATATGTATATGTTAATGTATATAATTAAATCTATGATATTTATCTATAATATTGTTAGTAGTTCTCCTTTTTGTTCATCCAAAAAAATGGCACATTTGTTTTCTTCTTTTTTGATTAAAGTGAAATCATTGTGTCAACTAACTGCAGTAAAAACTGCCAAGGTTAGATAAAAGATGTTTTCTGAGTATTTCTTGGAGGAAATGTGGGTAGAAAACCAGGTAAATGTAAGTTGCCCTTTCTTGTAGAAATTAATGCCTCTTTGATCTTCAGAAGGTTTTATTCCCAAGTTCTTTCTAAATACCTAGTATATTCAGTGTTCATATTTCAACAAGTGCAACCAGAAGACTAAATAAGCTGGTTTTTTGCATTTGAATGTGGCTCTTGGACTGTACTGAAAAGATTAACAAGAAGCAAAATAAAATGCAAAGCTGAAATCCTAATGGCAATACCACAAGGCTTGATAGCTGCTTGCTTCTTGTGTGTGACATGTAAACTCCTCTTCCAAATTCAGTTCTGAAGGAGCTGCTCCCAGTTACTGCCCATTTTCTAAGGGTAGTAGTCCTCAGCTTTCAAAATTTGAGTGAAACTCAAAAGGTATTGGAGCTGTTTGTGTTCTGAACTGGGTAAAATAGTTGCGTGATGAACAGCGAAAGCTCCTACAACTGTCTTGGACTGTTGGTTGAATTACAGTGTCTGTGTTTGCAAATAGCTGATGTGATGTTCTAACAGCAACAGACAGCAAAAAAATTTCAGTTCACTTTATTTTCACTTACTTTCTGATACCCTGAAAGTCATTGCTGACATACAGACTCCTCTCTGTTTTAATTAATGATCTGTTTACTTAATCCTTTCAGTATTGCAGCTTTTGAGGAAATGATAGAGCCCTTCCGACTTCATGAAGATGATAAAGAACAAGAAGTTGCAGATAAAATGAAGGAGGATGAACCCTGGAGGATAACAGATAATGAACTTGAGCTTTACAAAACAAAGGTTCTTCATAGTGTTATTTCAAGCGTTTTTTCTCCTACTGTATTTGTGGATGTGATATTGATGAGTTCATTCTTGTTACTCTCTCTCTGTTCCATATCTGGTTTTATATATAGCTGATGGAAAGCAGCACCTAAAACCACTTAGATGGTTCACAGAACAAAATGGATCTGGACTTGAGTATGGGGGCTAAACTGCTTCCCCACAGTATTTCAGCAGTCAGTTTAGGATAATATAATCTATATACACCAAAACCAGACAACACACCACATCTAATTCTGGTATAAAAGAGCAATTTGACATCTTTCCCAAGCTATTGTACACTATGGGAAACAACAGAAGTATTTCCTCTAAAGTGGTTCTGTGGAGGAGAAAATGAAGGTCATCCTGTAACAGGATGCAGATACAAACAGCTTATCTAAAGACAGACTGGGTAAAGTTTCAGTGATCTGAAGATTTTCAAGTTTGTTCCACTCTGATCTTTTATGCTGTGCGGGTTTTTACAATGTCAATGAGGATGTGCAGCTGAGAAGTGGGAGTGGTAGGTCGTTCTGCATTGTAAGTGTGAAAAAGGCAAGAATCTATTTCACAGGTACAGATTGACTGACATCTGCTGCTAAGATCTCCTAACTGCATATTACCAAGGGCCTGGGCACAGGGGAGATTATCATGTACCGTTACCTTACGTCTACAAACACTGCCAAAACTTATTTCAGTGGGATAATCCCAGTGATTTACTCTCTTGTCTGCTGATAGCTCAGTTGTTTCTGCAGACACTACCCCACAGGCTAACTAGACTACAGCTTATTTGAGAACAACTAAGCTCTAAGAAATGGTTATTTCAAAGTGTTTTCTGGAAAGTTAGTTGGCATAAGAGAACTGGAAATGACAGAGGAAGCTTCCTCAGATATTAAGATGGGAAGGGCAGTAAATAAAGGGAGGCCCATTGTGGACACAGGCTTTTCAACAGAAGAGGAGGTTTCTGTTCTGCAAGACCTGCTCACTGTGAACTTGTAGGATATAGTTTAAAGAACCTTTAAGAGAACACAGGGGACACCTTGGAGGGAAGGGATGAATCCAGAGGCAGCTGGATAGGCTTGAGAGGTGAGCCTGTGTGACCCACATGAAATTCAACAAGACCAAGTATAGTATCCTGCACATGGGTTGGGGCAGTCCCAAACACAAATACAGGCTGGGAGGAGAATGGATGGAGGGCAGCCCTGGAGAGAAGGACTTGGGGTGCTGGTGGATGAGAAACTTGACATGCCCTGGCCATGTTCTCTGCAGCCCAGAAACTACCTGTGTCCTGGGCTTATTCCCTGCAGTGTAGGCAGCAGGTGAGGAGGGGATACTGTTCCTCTACTCTGATTTGGTAAGACCCCACCTGGTGTGCTGCATCCAGCTCTGAGGGATCCCCAATACAGACAGGAACAGCATGGACCTGTTGGAGCGAGTCCAGAGGAGGCCATGAAGATGCTCAGAGGGCTGAAACAGCTCTGCTGTGGAGTCAGGCTGAGAGAGCTGGGGGTGTTCAGCCTGGAGGAGAAAAGCTCCAGGGAGAGCTTGGACGCCGTTCCAGTGCCTAAAGGGGCTCCAAGAATGTTGGAGAGGGATTTTTCACAAGGGCATGTAGGGATAGAACAAGAGGGAATAGCTTTAAGCTGGGGGAGGTTATGGTTAGGTTAGCTGTTAGGAGGAGATTCTTTACAATGAAGGTCATACTGGGGGTGTTCAGCCTGGAGGAGAAAAGCTCCAGGGAGAGCTTGGACGCCGTTCCAGTGCCTAAAGGGGCTCCAAGAATGTTGGAGAGGGATTTTTCACAAGGGCATGTAGGGATAGAACAAGAGGGAATAGCTTTAAGCTGGGGGAGGTTATGGTTAGGTTAGCTGTTAGGAGGAGATTCTTTACAATGAAGGTCATACGGCTGCCCCATCCCTGGAGTGTTCCAGGCCAGGTTGGATGGGAGCAACGTGGGTCTAGTGGAAGGTGTCCCTGCCCATGGCAAGGGGTTGGAACCTGATGATCTCTTCCAACCCAAACCATTCTGTGATCTTGTGAGAAGGGGCTTTTGCTTCCAGGAGCTGGAAAAGAGAACAAGTTGCCACTGTGAGGTGGAAGTACATGCTTTCTATAAATTACTCATACTAATTGATCATAACTAGTTTTCATTTTTATATTCATTCAAAATGAACCTCTTGTAGTTATTAAATAGAAGATCTTCCTAACAAGTTTAATTTTATTTACAGACTTACCGACAGATTAGGCTAAACGAGTTGCTGAAAGAACATTCAAGTACAGCTAAGATAATTGTCATGTAAGTAAATGATCTGGATTTGTGTTGTTATCCTAATTGACATGGAACTGTAATTTGAAACATAAATGTATGTAAATGCAGATCAGGGAAAAGCCTATGCTTTGGCATTAAAGTATAGAAATACTCAAGGGGATTCCAGTGCTGACTGTGTGTGTTTATTAGAAATACTGAGCTACTGTATTGGTGTATAAATGTCCTGTGTAGTGTTGTGTTTTGAAATACTGTTTTAGTTGATCACCTCCACATTTATAGTGCAGCTCAGGGTTCTCACATTCTTTTCACTCCTGCATGCCAACTCTTCCCTTCTCTTTCAGGTCCTTCCTTTCAGTCATTTTTCTAGGAGATCTGTCTAGGTGAAGTTAGATCATTATCCTGTTCACATGGAGTTTCTCTTGGTGTAAACAAGCAGATTATTTATTACTGCTGTATTTTAAAATTTTGGAGTCCTTCAAGAGACTCCTCAGCAACTCAGGAGGATTCTGCATGAAGCTGCCCGAGTACAAAACTGGTAACAGGCCAAAAGTGAGGGGTGAATAGATGCAAATATCTGCGATGCTTAAGATACAAACTCAACTCATTCACTGCATCCGGGGAGGGGCAGGTAAATAATAAAGGTTAGGAAATTTGACTTTGTACCTACTTCTTTGCAGAATCCTCTCTCATGTTTATTATGGCCTAATTTGTACTTCACCAGGTGTTTCTAGTGGCTGACTGTTTTTGTTGTGACTTGCAGGAGTTTGCCGGTTGCACGAAAAGGAGCAGTTTCTAGTGCGCTGTACATGGCCTGGTTAGAAGCTCTTTCTAAAGATCTGCCACCCATTCTCCTCGTCCGTGGGAATCACCAGAGTGTTCTCACGTTCTATTCCTAAGAGTACTGCAAATAGGACAGCTGTGATGAAATGGTACTTCAGTGCCCAGCGGAGAGTGACTGACATGGTCTATAGTTCATTAACATCACAAAGGCAAAAAGTGACTCTTCTTTCACTATTTCACTGACTTGAAAGCACACAAGGAAAGTCACTGTATTTCTAAAGTTGTGACATCTTCAGTTTTATTCTATATTTTCTGTAATTTAATCTTGCTTAATGGGGGAGGATTCTTTGTTAGACTGAAGAACAAGACAAGCTTTCTGTTTGCTATTTGAATAGCAGCAATAAAATGTATTTTTGCTCAATGAAAGGATTATAGATTTATAAAAGCCTTTTAGCCTTGAGGTGCCTTCTGAAATTAACCAAATCTCACCCATACATCCTATTTTGTAAATTTATATAGAATGTCAAAATCTGCCTTCAACTAAGAGTTTAGATCAGACTTCCTTTGGTTTCTAGTCTCTTCCATATTACGATAAAAATGAATGCTGCTTTTCAGTCTTCCATTGAGCTATTAGTTCTTAGTACTGTATGTTTTTTATTATCAGAAAGTTTTTGGTTTTTTATTATTATATCTGTTAGATTTAAAGGTGAGAATTGGGGCAGGTCAGTCGAACTAAAGCAAACTCCTGAAGTCATTGTCGAGACTTCGCTCAACTAAATTCTGTAACAGTTAAAATGAAACTAATTCTGCTTGCAAGGAGGATCATTTTCTGAAATTGAGCAGTGAGTGCTACCTTAGCATTAGCCTGAGATACATAGCTAACATTATCTACCTAGGCAGAGGACACTGGTCAGTCTTAGCTCTGCTGTGAAACCAAATTCATGCTGATTTTATTTTTACTATAGATTAGATTAAAAAGAAAGACCTGGCCTAGTTCTTGGCCTGTTATGTTTTAGTGTCACTTTCAACTTATTTTTTTAAAACAAAACTCAACTTAAGGCTTGAATGGGGATAATACAAGCAATGTGATGCTATCTAACAGAGAACAGTAAACACTATGTGGAATCTTGTTATCCAGCAGGAAATGTAGAAGCTGCAGTTCTCTCGCGTTTTTCAACAAATGGTTAAAAGGACCACTAGCTATTAGAGGAGATGTTTTTAGGTTGAATTTGTTCAGTTGTCAGAAAATGCATTTAGTCTTGTTAAATAATACTCAGGTTTGATTGTCTAGCAATTTTAATCTATTCCATGCATCCTACTTTATACATTTTATATGTTCAATAAAGAAACTGCCAGTCTTGTGTGCCCTTTCATTGTATATTTTGAAAACTTCATAATTTAGTCTACTATGAACACCTGCAAAAGAAATTTCACTTCAGCCTTTGTACAAAGGTTAGTAATGTGAACTGTTTTTTAAATTCCTAATATATTTTGGATAGAGAGGATTGCCTAAAAACATTTCACAAGCTTTTGATATTAGCATTGGACATGCTACTGGGTTATTTTACCAGTGGGTGAGTGACTTTCATTTAAGGATGCACAGGAAAGGTATTTGGTTTATTTTTTTGCTAAATATAGGATCAAATTGAAATGTAACTGTTTTTTTTGAAGGACAAAGCATAGTCATTGTGTGGCAAGGCAGAGCTTCAACTTGTTAAACATATTCTACACTGCAGTATGCACTGTTGTCAGGTTCTAGGTAAACTGCAAACAAACCTTTTTTTTATTTTTTGCTATTTTCTGTCAATTGGATTTGAGACAATTGAATCATTTCACTTTGAAAAATATAAGGAAAACAAAACATGCATGTCTTGCTGCTAAGTGTGAGATAACTGATGCCAGCATGAACCCAGCTTGTTGTGATAAACATTGTAAGACAAGACAGTTTGCAGTAAAAGTGCTGTTTCCTTCTAGGTGACAGGGGAGGATCCAGCTTACCAACATATCTATCACAGGTTTTACAGTGGGTTTTGGGGTTTTTTACATGATAAGGTTGTCCCATTGTGCATATGGAATCATTGCCATGTTTCTCCTTGTTTTGTGGGCAACATTCTTCTGAGCAGATGGACAGTATGGCATGGACTTAGTGCTGCTATCTTAAAACAAACATGCACAGGTACACTTATTTAAAAGGTTTATTTGCCCATTCAGGAAACAATTGCTTGTGATCTGTAACACAACACAGAAACCAAATGAAGTGTGTGTGTGTGTGTATACATGCATATATGTGTATAAAATTATATAAAAATATATCTAAATATGCATATGGGGATAGTTAAGGTAATGTCTGTGAAAATAACATAGGTCGCTTTTCACCCGCGCTCTCAGGACTCCACTAACGCTAGGCATGACATCAAGTTTCAAGATTATTTGCTCACTAAAATTTCAACGTGGTGATTTTAATGGTAATTGCCTGCAGCAATGTCAGTTAGTGGCAGTCACTCTCACTTCAGTTTTGATTTTATTTTTTTTTTGCCGCCAAATTTTACTTACGTTCCAGTCGTTATTAATGATATGCAAAACAAAATCACACACAGCAATTCATACCTTCTGTAGATTAGGTTCCCTTGTATGAGCTTAGAGAGGCAAGTAATAGCTGGCAAAAAAAAATCAATTATTTATTTGTTCACTTGTATTTAGGTTTTCTTTTACATACATTCTTTTTATATGCTTTTTTCCCTGACATTACATATTTAAAAATAACTGAAAATAATTTAAAGATCTGAGCGTTAGTGGGTCATGTACCCACTTGGTTTGAAGATGTTTGACACTGTACTGTAACTGTCACACACAAATGCTTTTCTAATGTTTTAACGTAATTATTGCAGTTAATACTTTGTACCAGGGGGATGTCACTGCAATAAAAGGAAGTGAATTCAATACAACTGTCTTGTCTAACAAAGCCTTTTTTTCTTGGTGGGGATTAGGAAATGATGTTCATAGTATTAATGGATTAATGCTGAAAATAGCTCCTGAAATGTGAATATGCTTATTGCATGCACCTGATAATTACCTTTAAAGTGGAATTTGCATAGGACCAGTAGAACTTAAAGCAATTCATGTGTCTGGTATAAGAACACAAAAGCGTATTGGTTTTTTGGGGGGTAATGTTTGCCTCTGCTGGGTTAGGAACAGAGGTGTTCGCATAACAAATAAACCTTATTTCACTCTGTACAATTTGTCATGACTTGGCAGACAACACAGACCTGTCCTCAGCACATGGTGTTTTTAAGCTGCAGTATTGGTATCTGAGAATCTGTTCCAATTTGGTTTACCTCTGCAGTGAAGGACTGTTTAACTCCTCTTTCTCCCTGAAAATAATGCACTGGGACATGAGGAAATGTGTTGGGAAAATAACTTGCAAGACTGTTACAGAGTTGCTTGTAAGCAACACAGGTTTGGCCTTAGCTTCACTAACATACATTCGACTAAAAGCTAGTTAAAAAAAGCATCAAAGTTTAAGAGCATAATGATAAGAATGGGCAAGTTCTTTTCTCATACAAAAATTGTACTTGGCACCACTGGAGAACTTTTTAACCTCATCAAGTTTGGTGTTCACCAGTGTAGCTGGGTGACTTGTGAATTTCTATTTGAAAAGAACCAAACCCTAAATTCAGAGCTCTAGTATATACCATTATATACATATATCTCCATTATACATATATATATCAATTATATGTATATATATCCATATATTTAGTATTATACCCATTGTTAATCGTGTTTAAATCAAGGTGTTAAACAGTGAGGTTTGGAGACCACTGGAAATGGAAAACTTATTAAAAGTAAACTACTAACTGTATGGCATTGGCTCTAACCTGTCTCATTCTGTAAAGAGGCAGAGGAGAAGATATGCAGCAGGTTTTTCTAGATCCTCCTATTTACTGGAGTAGTGGTTGATCTAAGTAATGACACTACCCTTTGCTGGATTCATAGATAAGTGACTGCAGCTATGGTTTTGAAGCTAGAAAATGGCAACTGGATCAAGGTTAGTCTCATCACTTAGCTACAGAAACAGTGAAGGCTTATACTGCTCAGTAACC
>NW_008674076.1:7829-11387 GCF_000695815.1 Acanthisitta chloris | reverse complement strand
CCCATGGATGCATGTTCTTCACGAGTCTCGTTACACTTCTCCTTTAACTTCTGTGTGGTCCTGTTTATCTTCACACCTAAAGCCTAGAGTGGGAGCCAGGCTTCAGGTCCGTGAGGCCCCAGAGGCAGTGGATGGTGGTTGGTGCATGGTGAGGTCTCTCCCATTGTTTTGTCATTGGCAGCATGGTGTGGAACAGGTTTTCAGAGTTAAGACTGGATTAGGTTGGGGGAGGCCAATGCCTGCATTTAGGGGAGAGGGATGGAAGCTGATGGAAAGAGTTTTGAAAGTTAATGTGGAAAGAGTAAATGTTGAAGCAGTAGCATGAACCCTCTCCAAACAAGCAGGGAAGAGGTTTCCCTTCAACATAAGGTACTCCCTATGCCCAGAGGTCCATCTTGTCTCGCAGACTGTTCCCTGTCATTCAGGCTGTATCCATGAGACTTGTTGACATGCTGTGTGACCAAGCCCAAGCTGATTGCTTACATCCCTGTTCTTACTAAACTGAGAGTAGGAAAAGGAACCCAAGAACTGGGTTTTTTTGTCACTCTCACCCACTATCTCTTCCAGAAAATATAGGCTTTGTAGATGCAGGAATCTGCTTGCTCTCCACCCTGTCCTCTGCCAGCCTACCTCCCTTTCCTGCCTGCTGCTGTGAGCACACTGCCTGCACAGCTGGGTTTGAATGCACACCACAGCCTAATGGGGAGAGGAGAAAGGGAATTGTTCACGATTGGAACTGCCAGACAGTGCTAAAATAAACTTTATAGCCACTTCAAAGCGCCCTGCCTCATGCCCCTTACAGCCCCTGGTCACAAGAATCTAATGGCAGTAGCACCTGGATGTGAGAGAAGTGCCTCACCATCCTGCTCTGCACTGTGGGGATCTGGGGACAACTGACCTTGGTGATCTGTAGCCAAACCAGTGTGAGGCTCTTTGTAGTCCCTCAGTCCCATCCACGGCAATAGTAACAAAATCCTCCTTAGTAGATCATTGTTTTAGTGAAGCAAATGGTATCCTCGTGCAGTTTTCTGGGAGTTCTAACTAAAGCAATGTCACCAGGTGGCACTACTGTCTTTCAGCAGCGTTACCTGAAGGTAATGCCTGAGACTGCACGGTCCAACATGCTCTTCTCTCACTGTTCCTTCGGTTTCACGGCCGAAACGACTTAGTGCTTTGAACAAACAACACATTTCTACAGGGAACAAATCCCTGCTCCCCAGGGCAGTGGTCACAGCCCCAAGCCTGACAGACCTCAAGGAGCTTTTGGACGATGCTCTCAGGCACAGGGTGTGATTCTCAGGGCTGTCCTGTGCAGGGCCAGGAGCTGGACTTGATCCTTATGGGTCCCTTCCAGCTCTGCATATTCTCTGATTCTGTGATATCAGCCTGATAATATTCCTTTGTATGATTTTTTTCATCATTCTGGCTGCTGATTGGGGAAGAGTTTTGTACTAATTCGGTCAACCCCCTGCGGGAAATAGGCTCTGGTTGCTCCAAAGGGAAGCAGGAAACTCCATGCAGATGTTTGCTGAGTTCAAACAGCCTTTTACCACTGAGTAACCACCATTTCATAACACACTGGGTGATGATTGCTTTTATCTGGGGCTGTTTCAGCTGCATTAACCTTAGGGAGCAGAAGGATAAATGCTGCAGGCAGAGAAAGAAGAGACGTTAGAATACAAACCAGATTGGCATATCCCATCTCATTTCAAACTTATCCATAACATTCCAACAAGGTATTTTTGCTTCGTAAGTAACAAACAAGACAACTGTCCATCACCTTCTACAAGTACAGGAGTAGGAGTAAGATGACAAAAGCTCTGTGTCATTCCAAAATATTCATGTACTGGCTAAGTTCTAAGTACTTAGTATATTCAGGTATTGGCTAACTACTAAGTACTTAGCCAGTAAGTAAGTACTGGGGTAAACTGAATAGTGTATCACTAGGCATTTTCAAGTTTATTAAGCTTGAGAATAACTTTATCACTCTGTTGAAGTGTTTTACAACTACTAAATCCTGGACCATCTCTCTGCAATTAAATTTGTCTCTGCAAAACAGATGGTAAAATGGAGTCACAAGCAAGGATTTCCACAGCCTCTGGCTGAAAATTAGAGAGCTGGGATTAGCCTTGAAATGTCCTCACTCCCAACCCTGTAAGGTCATTAGTTTTTTCAGGCCAAGCTGTTGGATGGTTCAACTAGTATTGCAAATTACAGGGACACTTGAATTCTGTTGTACTACTGTTACCAATGACACAGATGAATATTAAGAATAGCATTTAAAAGAAGCACACATCAAGCAGGAGATACGTTCCACGTACAAAAGAACATGCCAAATAATTCAGTATTAGTCTATGTGTCTTATAAACATTGGGGTCAATTTAATGCGACTCATCTCTGGTGAGCAGTGAGAGTAAAGGAAAATAAAATCAAAACAGATGTAAAGTGCAAAAATGTAAGCACAAAAGTTAAGCATTGTTGCTTGTAGTTTAAGCACCAGTAACCTAGAAATCAGAGCAGGTCAAAGCAGAGTGCCTGCCAAGAGGAGCAAACAGCTCTCTATGGAGTCAACCCAGGACAGACACTCAGTATTAACATATGAAATCAAGGCTAACCACAGACTAGCGTGAGCTTCCACATGGGATTTTGGCTAACCTCATAGAGATTTCATTTTACAGAGTGTTGCTAATTTTAAGAGCCTTTGTTCTCATTAAAACCTTTCTGTATCCTTCGACTAGTAATGGCAGTATTTCACACACAGTGGAATTTATTGGGAAAACTCAACCTTTGACAAATACATGCCAAACCTTACTGAACACTCTTTATCCATTATATTCTTATTTTAGCTCTGTTGCAGGGTCTGAGGGTTGCTGCTTTCTTATTCTTGCTGTGTTTGCAAGTACCTAGAAAAATGAGGCTTGATTCTCAGCTCAGACTTGGAAGTCAACATGATGCAAATAAATCCAACAGGCTAAAAAAAAAAAAGGGTTATGATTTCTTGCCAAATCTGGGAACTGAGCATCCTCTCTAGCCAGAAAAGAGATCTGACTTTTTCCATCCTGCACTGTTGGCCAACCCTGAAACCCTTCAGTCCTTCTAGAAAACTCATTCCGTCCCAGACACAAAACATTCCAGTGTGAATTTATGGTTTGGAGTCTGTGCAAACGTATCCATGTGCCATTGCTCCAAATGCATCATTCCCAGTATTAGGGAAGGCTAGCAATAAAAAACATCTTCTACTACTGTAGCTTTGACAGACATAGTCAGCCTTTAAATGAAGGGCAATGGGTTCTGAGTTTGTGGTTCTGTCCCTGTTCTGACAGTAATTGACCATATTCTGTGGCAATTTTTATGCCAGGAAATTAGTAGCAGATTAGGAATTCAGATCAAATCAAGTTTTCTAGGTTTTGCTACGAATACTAGTAATACTTTCTCTTCCCTTTAACGGGAAACACTTTGAAATTAATTCTTTGTAAGTACTTTGAGATTATCCTTTGTTAATAAAATGACTCTGTAATCTACTTTAAAACATTCCTATTTTGTTACTGATAAAGAAAA
>NW_008674076.1:2292-7782 GCF_000695815.1 Acanthisitta chloris | reverse complement strand
AGGCAAGGTGTTTTCCAAATCTAACCAAAAGCAGGCAAAGATGTCATGTAGTGCTGTTTGTGTTAGAGCTTTTTTAACTAACCTTATATGTAGATATATTTTTCATTTTTCTATTATCTAAAAACACCAATAGTAAAATAAACCTATTCTTTCCATTGGTGTCTGGGTCATTTCTGTTGCCCCTGTCAATTGGCAGAACAGATCTGAACTTAGTAATGTTGTGGAGAAAAATATGGGAGAAGTAGTGTGCAATGCCCTGGTCCACTGAGCGGGTTGAGGGGAAGTTAATTCTGAATTACTCTGGGCTGTGTGCAGGAGAAAAAAATCAGTTCTCAGGAGGTTCAAGAAGAAATAACTTTTACTTAGGAACTTTGGGTCACCCGTGTGGAATAAGACACTTGGCAAAAGGAAAATCTGTAAACTTCCCAGCATTCAAACATTCCGTGCTAACTTTAGCTCAGCATACCTTGAGGGAAGAAAGCCCTTAGCTGGCACTGATCATGGAGAAAAAGAGAAAACCAGAGAAAAAAAGAGAAAGATGATAAAGAGAGGCAAATAGTCACCACCTGTGGGTTCAGCGTGGTGTCATCAGCTTCCACCCCAGGGCAGTGGGACACTGTCCTTTGTCCATTCCCCTTCCCCAGGACCTGTCCCAGGGTGAGATCACACTTGTGCTGAGCTTTAGGCAGAGACAGGAGCTTCAGCATGCATCTCAGGGCTTGCAGCAAGGACATGTGGCTGAGCACCACCATCCCAGGGCTCACATCAGAGCCAGGAGGTCATCAAGGCCATTCCAGTGCAGACCAATGGGTCAAGGGGCTGGGATAGCAGCCACTGCCCCCACCTACACAGAGCTCGACCTCTTCCCACCACTGCCTTCCCAGCTTTGAGCCAGACAGCTTTTCCTCCAGACCCTGACATAGTGACATCAGGGAATTGAAAAGCAATGTAAAAAAAAATAGTTGAAAGTGAAAAATTACAAAAATAAGAGTGGTTAATTAGGTAGCAACACTAAACAACTGCACCCAAGGGAGTGTGGGCAGCAGGCAGCCAATGTATACAAAGAGGAAAAGACAGTTTTACATAGTTCAGCACTTTGTATGGTGCAATGAGAGTAGATGTATGTGTAAACATGTCTGTTATGGAGAAATCAGCTTTTGTCAGAACTTTTGGATCCTGATTTTCTGAGCTGGGACATTCCCAGCTGCTATCCTGGTTTGGGCCATTTGCTAACTCTTGTCTTGGAGAAGAGAAGGTTGTGTGGGGACCTCAGAGCAACTTTTCAGTATCTAAAGGGCCTACAAGGAGCTGGAGAGGGACTCTGTGTTAGGAACTGCAGTTATAGGACATGGGGCAATAGGTACAAATTGAAGGAGGGGAAATTTAAGTTAGATATCAGGAACAAGTTTCTTCCAGTGAGGGTGGTGAGACACTGTCCCAGGTTGCCCAGGGAGGCTGTGGCTGCCCCAACCCTGGCAGTGTTCACAGCCAGGTTGGATGGAGCCTTGAGCAACCTGCTCTGGTGGGAGGTGTCCCTGCCCAGGGCAGGGGTTGGGGCTGGATGATCTCTAAGATCCATTCCAACCCCTTAGCATACTGTAATAACTATGAAACAAAAGCAACGCTAAGCACCTTTCCTAACCAGCTGATGGTTATTTCTCCCACAATTTGTGTAGTATTAACTGATGCTGTTGTTAGCCTGCAAGGAGATAAAGGACTATGAGAATTAAGAGTGGTTTCTCCTGATGTACAGAAGACATTTCTATTATATTCATTTAGGAAAGTATTGTCTGTACTACAGAGAAGGTATATCTGGCACTGTGACTGTAACGTTTTTACATGTTCTGTGGATAAATAGACAATACCCAATTTCCTCTCTGTGTCCATCTTGACTCTTCACAAACATTAAAAAAAACCTCAACCTGCTTTCCACAAAAGATGTCTTTGTTGTTCAGTTGTTTGTTTGCTTTTATTAACTGTAACAAGTTATATACATATTTGAGGCCCTTTTCATGTTGTCTCTTACCAGCAATGTTTTTGTGGGTGTTTAATGTAACTTTATGGGAACAAGAGCTTTTCAATTATTTGCTTTACTGGTGCTTAATTCAAGGTTTGGCTACTGTGGTTTGTTTTTCTTGGGTATTTCCTCTGAACTGTACTTTGCTTAGGAACATGTGACCTGATGAAGGGTAGCAATGTTCTCCTTTCACTGGAAGAAGCTGGGGAACATATAGGAGTAGACAGGATGTCAAACACAAACACAAGAGGCAGTTCAGTCCATTAAACCATGTTCTGTGCAGTGTTGAATGAACAAAGTGTGGCTCCTTTTCATGGGACAGGAGGTTGGGCTGAGGAAGTGGTGGGTGTAACTCAGTCCATCCAGAAGGAAAAAAGGCTCATCTGTGGTTAGCTCCATATTCCACAAACCCCTGTGTTTTGAAGAGGGCATGTGTGGAAAATTTACATCTGTATTCTCAGCAGCTGAAAAATTACTTAGAACATTAAAATCTATTTTCAAACAATCATCTTCCACTTTCATCTTGGCTTTAAAACTGAGTTCCAGGACAGCTACTGTTCAGCCAAAAAACAACTGTTTTGAGACTGAATGGATTTCATTATTTTGCATACTTACAACAGCATTTCTTTACACCATAAGATAAGAAAGCAATGGGATTTCAATCCATTTAGTTAACAGCATCTCTGGTATACTTGGTATTTTCCATGGAGTGTTATTAATAGATGAGTTATATTAGGAGCCATCCCAATGAAGCTCAGCTCTGATTCAAGAGCAGATATATAAGTTCATCACTCCGCAAAAATAACACACATTCTAA
The DNA here is from genome assembly GCF_000695815.1 of Acanthisitta chloris. NCBI lineage: Eukaryota > Metazoa > Chordata > Aves > Passeriformes > Acanthisittidae > Acanthisitta > Acanthisitta chloris. Next base: position 4,948 of record NW_008674076.1, on the reverse strand, counting down.
GGATTTCACTGAGTTTTAGGCATACAAAGTCAAAAGTTTAAAATATCGAGCGTGTCCAAGAATTTGACGGATGATTCAGAAAAGTGTTTTTCTACAAAGTCCAGAAGCCTGTTGAGAAACACTTCACACTTTTCAGAGGTGTGGCTCCTGTTGGCAGAACTATCTGGTGATCAAAATTGAGAGACATAGAACTCACTCTCAGTAGTGAGTTTGGCCTTAAAAACACTGTAGTAATTTTCTGGTATTTAATTTATCTTATCTGATCTTTGGACACCAAATGATAAATTTCATGCCAGGCATTTCGAGCTGAATCTTGAATCCTAACGATCAGTTTTCATTCTCTCAGCTGTGTATTTGAAACAATGCCATGAAAGTAAGGCATCCAGCAACACTAAGCCAAATAACAGCACTCACCAGTATGAAAATGTAAAATCATGACACAGAAATTGTGAAGTTAACGTTTGCATAATTTATGAGTAATTTAGACGGGGAATAAAAGGAACTCTGTGGCTGCCAGATGGTGTGGGATTGCAGACTTCATTCTAGTCCTGAAGTTGAATATTGTGGTTACTCATAAAAGCTTAGCTGTAAGAAAAGATATCAACACAGACATCAACAATAAACACCAAAAGACACAAGCTGCATTGCTGCTTTGCCTGTTCCAAAAAAATCATCTATCAGAAGGCTGAAAATAGGCAAGAAATCACTGATTAAAAACCAATTCAATAGAGAACCTGCCAAGGGAACCTGGAAACAAGTGTAGCTTGGATGTTGAGGCTGAAGAGCAGGCTAGAGCAGTGGCGAGTCAGTAGGTTTGAGAGGGAGACTGGTGATGCCATTTTAATCTTAGTTTTGAGACATTATGCATAAAATAGGAAGGCTATACAATTTTAAAAGCCTGTTTGGAAGAGGTAGGGATTGATGGGTTTTGCCAGAGTTCATCTCTAGATTCCCAGATCTAATTACTTCTGGACCAGTTGATTGTGCATATAACCACGTCAAAGTATGTGCACAAAATGATGATGTAAACTTCCTATCTCCTTATAGCATTCCAGACATGTTATATTTGCACTAAATTACTTTTCCTGGTGGATGTTAAACCTAATCATTTACAGGTAACTCAGGTCATAGTTCATTGGTGCCTGTGAGTGTTGGGTAGGAGCTGTTCTGCTCAGATGTTTTGCTTGTCCCAGATGCTCAAAATTGCCTTTGTTTCTGACTTTCAAGAGTTGATGGCTTTCAGGAATGTTATATGATTTGTGGAGAACCGTTCAATTACCTTTTCACTTTGGGAGTTGAACTACTTGGAAGGTTTCCTATTGAATTGGTATGTCTTTCAATCAGTGATTTCTTGCCTACTTTCAGTCTTCTAATAGATGATTTTTTTCTAGAACAGATGAAACAGCAATGAGCCCTGTGTCTTTTGTTTATTGTTGATCTCTGTGTTGATTTTTATGTTAAAGCTAAGGTTTTTTAAAAAAAATGGAATGTGCATTTGTAGGTTATGAAAGTTATTTGACATCCCCTCAGCCCCATCCTGGCTCCTATGTGGAACCATCTCCCCATGAAGAACAGTATGGCCTATAGACATGGCAATTGTTTTACAGAATTCATAGAGAAATCATAGAATTTTAGGAGCTGGAATGAACCTTAGAGTCAAGTCCCAGCCCCCTGCCCTGGGCAGGGATATCTCCCACTAGAGCAGGTTGCTCAAGGCTTTGTCCAGCCTGGCTGTGAACACTGCCAGGGTTGGGGCAGCCACAGCCTCCCTGGGCAACCTGGGACAGTGTCTCACCACTCTCACAGGAAGAAAGAAACTTTTTCCTGATATCTAACCTAAATTTCCCTCTTTCAATTTGTACCCATTGCCCCGAGCCCTGTCACTGCAGCTCCTAACACAGAGTCCCTCTGCAGCTTCCCTGTAGTCCCTTCAGGTACTGGAAGGTGCTATGAGGTCTTTATACCACCTTCTCTTCTCCAGGCCCTTGTATTTACATCACTTAGGTATGTAATGCATTATTTTTGCTAAATAAGTAAACTAGGGTTCGTGTCCTGTCTTCTTGAATGCATATGTAGTCTTTGGCACCAAAACCACAAGCCAGGCCTTGGGAACACATCTGATATTCATCTGTCAGCTGGGGGATCTGGCCTAAGATTCAAAAGCTTTCCAAAGTTCAGGTGTGACAGTAATTTCTGAGTTCTTGCCATTGCAGAGAGGAGGGAGTGTCTGCTTAGCTATGTGCATATGTATGCTCTTTGTTTTGTTTTGGAGTGGGATATTCTGGCAGTTTGTTGGGAATGTATTTTTTTTGGCAACTTTTGGTAGTCTTGCCTAAGGGCAAATCTTAGTGGCAACTGAAAGGATCTTGTTGAGTCTACGTTGTGCAAGAAATGGTATAGAATGAAATAGATACCAGCTATTTCTATATGTATAGGAACAGTATAGAAATACCAGAATAGAATAACACTGCAATAATCTAACAGTGTTGCCAGAAAAAGGACAGATGATATCTTACTGTTATATATTTTCTTAATGTAAAAACATCTTTAGACAGGATTTTAAAATGTACCAATAAACCTGCTACAGTGCTGTCCTCTCTGTTTTTTTCTGGGACAGTAGGAACTGGTCCTATCTGACAGTTTTCTTCTCTGGGCT
>NW_008674076.1:0-2240 GCF_000695815.1 Acanthisitta chloris | reverse complement strand
TAAAACAGTGAGAATGATTATACTTCTAAATACATGAGTCTTGTTTCCTGAAGTTACTATGGAGCTATGTCTTTGTCATACAATGTAGGGTAGGGTGTAACCAATGGTATGTATTCTATTGTCCTCTTCACAAGCTGTTAAAGCAGGTGGGGATCATCTCCTACTCATCCCTGGTGGCTCCCTCAGGGGCTGTCTCTGTTTAATGGGCTGTCTGGGACCCAGGCACATAGTGTTACGTCTTCCCATTGTGAGATGCCTCACGGTAAAACAGTGAGAATGATTATACTTCTAAATACATGAGTCTTGTTTCCTGAAGTTACTATGGAGCTATGTCTTTGTCATAGGTTACAATGTAGGGTGTAACCAATGGTATGTATTCTATTGTCCTCTTCACAAGCTGTTAAAGCAGGTGGGGATCATCTCCTACTCATCCCTGGTGGCTCCCTCAGGGGCTGTCTCTGTTTAATGGGCTGTCTGGGACCCAGGCACATAGTGTTACGTCTTCCCATTGTGAGATGCCTCACCCCAGGACGTGTGGAGCCAAGCATTCCCACAGGGATATAATGTGGGCTTTGGACCAGCACAGAGCCCTTACCTACTGGATTCCCAGAGGACAAGAGCTACCACTGGACCTTCAGGTGAAGACCAGATCTACAGGATCACTGCTCCAACAAACCCATCACTCCAGGAGGACTGCAGCCACCAGTTAATGGGACTACTACAGCACCCTGACTGACAGGGTGTCAGGTTGCTTTCTGACTCTGCCAGTGGTTTCTTTTTGTACTGTTGCATTTACTTCTTTTGTATTTTCCTATTAAATTGTATTTCTGACTAGGAGTATCTCACTGGTTTGCTTTCAAACCAGCACAGTGTATAGACCAGTTTTAGTGCCTCAGCGTATTCAGTTGCTGTTTGTATGACTGACTGGAGTTTAGACTCTTGAGTCCTGAGTTTCTCATTCAGTATGGACAATGTTTGCTCTGTCTCCTCACAATTTCTACAAGGTGCCATTTATAGCAGTGGTTCCTAAGGTTACCTAGATTTGAGCTGGCTTTGGGTACTTTTGTTCAGGGTATTCTGTAGTACAATGTACACACACTTTGGTGCATGGAGGTGCTGCTAGTTCCTGCTTTGGTCTTGGATTTCAGAAATTTAAACCTCAAAATCTCTGTGTAAGAAGTACTTTTCAAGGCACCAGAATGATGGCACACCCTCAGCTGTTCCTGCTGGCATTCTTTGAGTCTCCAGATCTGGTTTGGGCCATGGGTATAATCACCTCATCCTTCACAAGCCCAAGCAGTGAGGAAGCCTTGTTTGTACTAAAGCCATGTCCAAATGCACGTGTTGAACTTTTCCCATGCTGACACATGGTTGGTATTCTTGAAACATGCAAGAAAGCATCCCCTCCATCAGTTCTGTAAAACTATGGGACCAAAGAACTTATTTCCTATCTATGCTATTTGGTGTCAAATATATGAACAGTCACACTAGGGACTAGGATTTTATTTTAAGTATAAAGTGTTGTACTTCTTCCCTCTCACGTTTTCATTCCCTTCTGCTTTAATAAGTATGAATGTAGAGATATGAATCTTCACCTCCTCAGCATAAAGTTCATAAATCCAATCCTTTTCTTGGATTTAAGACATGCCTGTTTTGCAGCACTGATTAGTTTAGGTGCTTAGGCTTCATTTATTAAGCAGGGGAAGAATTAAGAAACACACTTCAGGCAGTGAGATTTCTGCTGTATTTAGATTTGCAGCATGTTGCCGCTCCTGAATTCTTCCATGGGTTTAGCACAAAGGCTCTCCAGCAGTCAATCTGCAGACCACATACAAGGTTTGACTGGTGATTCCAGGTCGGTAGAATAAAATCCCACAGCATAATCCCACAGTCCTCTCTAGAATGCTGACTGAAGAGCCTGGCCTATGAAAAACTGGAGAAGAAACGTGAAATAACATCATTTGAGGACAGAAAGGGAGGCATGCATTCCATGATGGGTCTAATGTCATGGCAGAATGGAATCTTGGGACAAGGTTTGTCTGGGAGACACCCCCCCTTGAGTCACTGGGTGCAGAAAGGACCTCACTGCTGTCCAAACTCCCACTCAGGGTGGAGTTTGGGTGTGGCCAAACCCAATTCAGCCCCAAACTTAGACAACAGTTTATGTCTGAAGGATTGTATAGCTGTGTCTGAACCATTTATACATCTTTGTCTTGTGGGACTAAAGATGACAAACCAGA
>NW_008674075.1:0-5805 GCF_000695815.1 Acanthisitta chloris | reverse complement strand
CTCATGGTGAACTTCTCATCCACTGTCTTATCCTGAGTTTTCATGCATTACTTTAGAAAATAAAGGAGGAGTAGATCTGGCACAAAAATAAGGGTAATTTTAATTTCAAAATTTGAAATTTTTGTTCCAAATTTCAAATCAAACCCTGTGCTTACTGCCCTGCTCTGTCCCAGTGCTGGGACAGAAGGTATGGATGGTTCCTCTCTCCCACAACTTAATGTTGGTTCATTTTGGTCCATTCATCACACCCCAAAACATGATTTATTGTCTCTTGTTTTGTGTGTGATATATTGCCATTTCATCAAGCTTTTGATGCAGCCCATCATTCAACATGTTCCAGGCAGCACAAGCTTCAGTATATACACAAGCATTGTTGTTCATAGTTCTGCAACATAGTCAATGCTGCAGGTATATTGGTTATCCAGGTAACTCTGGTATCTAAGAGGCATTCATCTTTTCTCTTTCCTTTTCTCTTTTAATCAAAAAGTTAAAAATAGCAGTGGCTTTGATGCAGAACATTAATTTGAGGGAACTGATGTGAAGACCACAAACGAAACCTGTCATCTTCCACCTGCAGCTTCCTCAAATGTGAGGTGGTCTAATCTGCCAAGTTTCCCAGAGATGTCAGGCACAGCTGCTACTCATTTACTGCTTATAAAGGGACTTTAATCAAACCTATGTGGACTCTCAGCCTTAGCACCAGTGGCAGGAAAAGGCAGAACCCACTAGGTCCTTATTTATTAGCGTTAAGTTAAAAGGTTTTTGAAAAATAATATCTGGCTGCTATAGTTGGAAAGGTTGGTTGGATTAGATATGAGTACAGTAAGGACTGTAGAATAAATATTTGTTCTAGAAGGAACATCAACAAAGATGTAGCTTCTGAAAGATAAATGCTACAATGGTGAATGTCAAATATTGGGGCAATGCTAAAAAAGAGATTAATATTTGATCTGCGTAGGAGGAGAGCCAGGTAATGGGTTCAAGTTGAAGGACAGGAAAATTAGGTTAGATATCAGGAAGAAGTGTTTCCCTGTGAGGTGGTGGGACACTGTTCCAGGTTGCCCAGGGAGGCTGTGGCTGCCCCAACCCTGGCAGTGTTCACAGCCAGGTTGGATGAGCCTTGAGCAACCTGCTCTGGTGGGAGATGTCCCTGCCCAGGGCAGGGCTTGGGGCTGATGGACTCTAAGGTCCATTCCAAACTTTATATTCTATGATGATTCTATGTTTTTGCACAGGATTTTTACAAGGGCAAGCAGCACTTTGAAAGCAAAAGATGATGTGTAAAGTCTTCCATGAGTTGCAGGGCTAAAAATTAAAAAGATAAAAACGAGAAGCTTGTCTAAATCAGCCAGGATCTCATTATGACTGAGCTAATAGTTAAATACAGGGCACTGGTATTAACAAAAAAAGAGCCATTATAGATTTGGCTGGCTGCTTGTAAGTAAGTAATGGATTATTTCCATGGGTGACTGCAGTGGTCAGGGGATCACAGGCTAATCATAACAGGATGACTGTGTGCCAGCAAAACACTAATGAGCAGCTATGCTCATAATCAGTGGTCTGACTCGCAGCAGTGATGGAGAGGGCACCACACAACAGCACATGCAGATGGGACACATCCAAGTCTGGCATAGTAGCTTATTTTTGCCCAAATATATGAATTGAAGATGCAACATTGATCCAACTGAACCAGGAATGTGTGCTAGATACATGGATAAAATCACTGACCGACGTAGAAACATCTAATATTGGGAAAGGGGATATGACTCACCAGCTTCCATCTTGAGCTGCTGCTGTATCATTTAAACCTTGCATTATTTTGCTGCCTGATATTCACTATTGAAATTAATGATCACTGAATTTAAGTGATTAATTCAGGATTGAAATCTTTCAGAAAACCTTGATTATGGGGGTAAGCAAACTTTGGAGACGTGAAAAGATGGAAACATTATTTGATTGGGATGCTAGAAGAAGCAAGAGTGAAAAAGTGAAAGACCACAGAAAACTGGAAAAAGACCAGGAGAAAGATCTGAACTTTTCCACAGTACCATGGTACTTGCAGACTGAGCACTTTTTCCAGGTCACCCTCAGAACATAGATGGCTACATTTCCTAAAATAAAAGTAGTATGAATAAAACATAAAATCAGCTTTACAGCCATTTTTGTGTGTGCGTATTAAGTATTTTCCCTTCTGCTGAACTTGTTCTCATCACAAAGTTGAGGAAGTCAAGTCCTTCCTGTGCTGAATTTCAGCCATTTTATCATAACTGCTGACATTACTCTGGCTTAACTCCAAGATTGCCCTTTGCACGTGCCACAGGATCAGCTGACAGTGTGGCCTCCACTAGATTCCAAGAGTTTTTTCTTTAGTCTATCTTTAATGACTATTTCCTGCTTTTTCTTTTTTTTTTTCCCTTTTTTTTTCCACTACAGATTTCTTCCCAAGCACCTTCAACATCTGCTTTATTTATGTGCTCTTCCACTCTCAGCACTGGACCTCCACAAACTCCTATCCAAAGACTCCACTCCTTGAGAGTGGCTCAAAACAACACCATGTTCTTATAAATAGACCTCCAGCTAGTCATCTGTTTTCTGTCATATGAGCAGGAGAAGCTGGGGAATAAAGTGAACTTTAGACCTGGAATCTGTACATCACAAAGGCCCAGTTCATCCTCCAATGTTTTATACCAAAAATGGAAAGACTTGCTAAATTTAACTTTTGATCTCTGGATGAGGCTTCAGACTCATGTCCTTAAAATTCTGGTAGGAAGGGTTTATTTTTTTCTCTGAGGGTAAAATATTCTAGAAACTTCATTGTCTGAAAACTGATATTAAGGCAATTTAGTAGTAACAAAGTTGTATGATGAAGGAGTTTCTCAACACAGCACAATCTGCAAACAGATTTTGCTTTCTTGAATCTAATGGACTATAAAAATAAGAATAGTTTCATGCCTTAGAGCTTTCAACATCACTTCTGGTAGGGTTCTTTTCTGGGAGGTGAGTTTATAGGGTGTAAAGAAGAGGTGCTTACCCTACATTGTGGTAGGGTTTAGTCCTATTTCCACAGATCCCAACACTTTTTATTTTGTCCTTGTTTCACGTACAATAGAGAACCAAAGCTGCTCCTTTCAGCACTAAATATTTTGATTTGAACAGTGACTGTCTGTGGACTTTTCTGAGTACTGTCTGAACTGACATAAGAGCTTCAGATTGATGCTCTGCTCACCACTGAGCTTAAACAATCTGTTCTCCCAAAGTCAGATAGCATCATTATTTACCTTTTAGAGTCTCTGTTCAGGGCTAAATATATCCAGCCAGCCAGGCCACCATAAAGACTGAGCCTGGAAAAAAATGTAAAAGCTGTTCAGGTAGTGCAAGCTTTGTGCAATATGCTCCAGTAAATGGATTAAATGAAAGGCAGGCAGGATTTTTCTAAACTTGGTCTCATAGCAAACAGGAAAATGTAACAGAACAGGCCAAGTACTGACTGTTCTCTTTGTCCATACACTGGTCAGGTTTCCTGATTTCATTTGTGGTCAATGCAGTGATTTTATGAGTCACTTAGACCTGTTTTGACAAAGTATGGTTGACAGAATTAACTTCTCTGAGTTATCCATTGCTTCTAATCATATACAGTGGCATTTGAAATGTGTAGCATTGTATTAATCATAAAACCATAACACTTAGGACTTGGCCATTTATTTTTTTTTTGTGGTGCAAAGACATTCTGCACATACTTTAAACCCTTTTTCAATAGATTTCTCAGGTCATTTTCCTCATGGATTATGGTGTTCAGGACAGAACTAACAACAGGGTGAGCATCTTCACTGGAAGCATGGAAAATACTGGAAGCTGATGGCTTGGAGAAGAGGAGGCTCAGGGGAGACCTTCTCACCCTCTGCAACTCCCTGACAGGAGGTTGGAGTCAGGTGGGGGTTGGTCTCTTCTCCCAGGCAACCAGCAGCAGGACAAGAGGGCACAGACTCAAGCTCTGCCAGGGGAGGGTTAGGTTGGAGATTAGGAAGAGATTTTTTGCAGAGAGAGTGCTCAGGCATTGGAATGTGCTGCCCAGGGAGGTGGTGGATTCCCCATCCCTGGAGGTTTTCAAGCTGAGACTGGATGTGGCACTTAGTGCCATGGGCTAGTAATCATGGTAGGGTTGGATTGGTGGTCTTGGAGGTCTTTTCCAACCCAGTTGATTCTATCTTTTTGTCCCCTTGCTGAACTGTTTCCAATTTGTTAATGTCTTCGTTGATTTGGGGATCCCAAACTGGATCCAGTATCTAGATGAAGACAAACAAATGGAGAATAATAACTTTGCTGTTCAAGCAGCACAAGATGCTCTTGGACTTCCCTGTCATCACCTTCCACAAACGTCTCATGTGGTGCTTCTCCCATTCAGAGGTCTTTAAGTCAGGATTTTTGAGATCTACCTTGCTCCTGCTCAGAATGCCAAAACTCGTTGTTGAATGGTTAAAACAGACTTCTTGTAAAACTTGTAGCTTCTGCACATGCATATAGAAATAAGCATCTGAAGACCTGAAGAAGGATTTTAGTGATGACGGATCATGCAAAGACCTTGTGAAATCTGCCAACATTTCGCATAGTAGGAGGCTAGAAATATTCATTTAAAAATCTGGGGGAATAAAAAAAATCCCTCCCACAATCTCATTATCTTTTGATATTTGCTGGAAAAGAAAAGCTTTATCAAACCTAAAGCATTGACTCTATATTCCTGGTAGAAAATACCACCCCCCAATAAGGAGTCTCTGCTGCTGTTTAATAGAAGAACCTCTAAGCAATCATTGCCTAATCCAGCTCTTATTGAAGTCCCTGAGGAAATTCCTATTAGTGAGCAGGATCATTCATATTTCTCTTTTTAACAGATTAGTGGGTGTTTACATGAAGGACCTGTAGGCACCAATTAATCTGTATTCATACAGCAAATGCAGAGCTTCAAAATTCCTGACACACTCTTCTATTGGCAATTCAGAAATTTGCCTTGGCAAGCAACAGGACTGAGAGCATCCATCTCTTTTCAGACATTAAACTCCCAGTGTTTATTTGTTGAAATGTTGTTTTTAACTCATGTGATTCTAAATATGCACAAGTATAAACCAAATAGAGTGTAGTTTTAAGGTTGCACACAGAAATCCCAGAGCTTCTGGTCCTGCTCACAGCTTTGCTGAGAACTCTCAGAAGGGAATTTAGCAAGTGTGTTCAACTTCACAGTTACACTTTCAGATCCTGTGGGCAGGAGGCAAACAGTCAAGGATTGATTACATGAGCTATATGCTGCTGCTGCTTCTAGGAAATGCTGAGCAGCAACAGAGGCAGACAAAGAAGAAAATCACAAAATAAAAATCATCAAAACTCAAGTACTTCACCTACAGGCTCTCCAAAGAGAAGCCTCTGGACTTTCTCATCTCCTTGCCCATCCATACAGTTGCATGTCTATAGAATGCCTTCTCCACATAGGGGAATACATCAGCATGATGGGAACCATGTGTTTTGTGCACTCCAGATGATGTGTCCTGGTTTTTCACAAGGCCTGATTTGCAAGATCATTTGCTGCACAATAGATGGTTTTGGCCTTGAAATCAGCCTAGGGGCTGTCTTCAGAGCAGTGCAGAAGAACACGATGGACTTCTGCAGCTTGGAGGCTGAAGGGAAAATAGAAGGTTGGACATCATTACTTATTTTCCTCAAGGGCCTCAAGAACAGAAAAGAGACAGAAATCTTCCTTTCACTCAGCAGCAGAAATAGAGGGGCAATGGTTTATATATATAAATATAATACTAGAAT
>NW_008674074.1:0-30322 GCF_000695815.1 Acanthisitta chloris | reverse complement strand
CAGTATTGTTACTCCTCCTACTGACTTGCTCTTTTCCCCAGAGATGGACTAATTTCTAATGTCTTTTACCCTGTGATGCTAACTTTCCTTCATACCAACATAACAGCATAAGTCTTACCTTTGAGCTTTACAATTATTTTTAACACCTCTTCTATTTTCTTCTAGCATTTCTTTGCTTTTCTTGAGTAGCTGAAGTTAAATCAGATACTTCTCAAACTAAAAAAATGAACTGCTGAAGGGATCTAATTGTTTCTTCCCCACTGAAGAATTTGTGCTGTCATATAGCACTGGGAGCTGTAGCACCACCACACCACTCACACCCACCACTCCTTATTCCCATAGACCATGCACAACTGGACTGCTTTTCTCCAGGCCAAGGGTTCCACTACATACCAAAAGAGTTTTTGTTCATGCACTATGGGAAATGTAGATCCCACTATGTGCCCTTTTGCATCTTTATTTGTGCCTGTAAAATGTTATGTCAAGATATTGAACCTTATATCCTTTATTACTGTATGTTGTGAGTACAAATGTCTTGTTTCAATTTCAGGTAGATTTAAAGGTTTGTATAAAAATGACCTGTGTGAATTCTTTTTCTGATAACCTCTGCTTGCATATTAGTTTTTAGAAGATCCTCAAGGCAGGGATCATGTCTTTCCAGGTATCTGGAAAGCAAGTAGAATACAGCAGTGTTTCTTCATGCAAACAGGTTTAAAAAATTTTAAACATGTCTTTCCAGGTATCTGGAAAGCAACTAGAATACAGCAGTGTTTCTTCTTGCAAACAGGTTAAAAAAATTTTAACAAAAGTTCTGCCTTATCATTAGGATTGCAGAGGTTACAGTGGAAGCTCTCACTGTTGAATATTGAAATCTATTTGAAAATATTATGCTAGAAAGCACGCTATGGCAGGAGCAGCAAGAGGCCACACAAAGTCCCTGGCACCCTTTTGCTTGAAAAGGAAATGGTACCTTGTGCTTCAGATATGCAAATGTAGGTGCTTTTTATACTTCCTCAGCACTTCAGAAATTAAAATGAAGAAAAAGACTCTCCTTCAGTGCCAGCCACTCTTAATTGCATCTCTCTGTCTCAGTAGGAATTTCGTTCCTTTTTAAGGGCTCCCCTGCTTTCCTCCCCTTCTTTCTGGCATGGTAAAGTGTTCTCACTTGCTGCTTGGACACTCCCAAGTGCTGCTCACTGCAGGTGTCAGTCTGACAGTTTATGAGAGCACTTCATAATCCCATAAAGAGAGAGGAGAGCACTTGGCGATGCACAGCCAGAGATGCTGCTTAGCTTCATGTGCTCTTCACATGCAAATGAGGAAGGCTGCTTTCACTACACAGGCCCTTCAAGACACACAGAAGTGCAAACATTTTCAGAGTCTGTATCTGGTAAGCAAACATCTTTAACTTTCCACAAGTGCATCTCCCTTGTCCTCCTATCAAATGAAAAAGCAAAGAAACTAAGTAACTAAATAAATAGTTATTACCAATAGTTATATTGACAAAACTAAATTAACTAAATAGCTAAATAACAAGATTTCCATCTTGTCCTTCTGTGAGATTCCAGCCATAGCAGGAAAGATCCAGAAAAGTAGCGCAGGCACGTGCAGAAGTTCAGTTGGAAAGCTGGACATCCAAGGAACCAAGATATAATGAGCTTTGAGAGCATGTGGTTTTAAAACAGTGAGCCTAAGGCTTATCTATTTGATTCATAAGCTATTAGGATGCACTGGTTCATGTTTTTGCTCTTAAAAAATTGGAAAGATGATTTCTTTTTTCTTTAAAAACAAAGCCAAAGAAAATAACCCCTAGGGATGTGGTTCTCAGCTTCAGAAATTAGTGATTTAAAAGTAAGAAAAAACATTGCTTATAAGAAGACTTGGTGTGATGACTGTCTTTAGGACACTTAGTCATAGCACAAATAGCAAGGGGATGAAATGTTCAAATTGCAGTTCTTTCTTGCCTCTTTAGTACATTTAATTTAATTTTAATATAATTATTCATTACTTAATATAGCCAAACATTATTTACCTAAATGTCTGTGGTATAAAATGTGTTTATCCAAAGTGAGGTCATAACCTCAGTTGTTTCTGACGTGTCAAACAGTACTCTGTTCTGCAGAACCTTTTACTAACATGCCTTATGTGACCTCCCATTCCTGTCAGATAAATAAAGGAATGTGAGAGCATGTTTTTAACCCTGTCCTGCCTATCTCTGGATTTATAAAGCACTGCTGATAGAATTTTGGGCAATGTAATGTGCTCCTTGCTCACTAGCCACTCAACACAGCATCCCTCACCCAAGCACGGAAGGTATTTTCCACAAGCAAAAAGAGACAGTGGGAGGGAGTTTAAAAACTTTAATAAAATTACTCTGACTGATGTTAAGCACAGAACAGGAGTATGTGCTTTTGGATTCAGTGGAGTTAGACCACTGTTTTAGCAGCAAAGGATGGGAATCAGGCCCATGATGTGCTTGTTTTATAATTCTGAGATATGTCAAGTTCTGGTAACTCTCTGGGTTTCTGTGGGTGATGCAAGTTCCTACAGCTCTTGTTTCTAGTTAGCATCATATGTAAATGAAGCTATTATAATTTGGACTTTTATGGTGTACAAGTGGCAAATTAGCAACTGATACTGCAGAAAGGTATCAGCCAACTTTTTTCACAGCTAGTGCTGGGCAGGGTATTAGGGATTAAAACAGGAGTTGGGAGGCTAGATGGTTTTGGGGATCGATAACACCAGTATGATGGCTTTCCACTTCTGTGTCACAGATGTGAATGCAGCCCATGAAATGTTGTTAGCTACTTTATGATGGTGTCTCAGGAGACTGTATAGTCTTCACATCAGGTCCTTATTCTTGAATCAAGGAGTGTTGAGCCAAACATAAATCCTTCCACTGATTTGATTGACTTCCTTGAGCTTTGGCATAATGTCATGGGCAGCTGTGTAAGCCACATATCCCCAGCTTGTAAACGCTCTCTAGAAAGAGAATCCTGACAGAAGGGCCAAGCCTGAGGTCTAATCTCTGGCCTGGAGACAGTCCTTCTCTATCAACATTTGGACATGTCTGTGAAATAGGGTATGGAAAGCAAGTGGTGTTCCCTGCTCTGTGGATTAATAGAGTTTTCTGGGAGTGGCAATTCAACACATTAAAATAAGTAGCCACCCCCCCCACCCACACACATCCCCAAATCAAAACCACCACCAAAAATACCCTTTATAATAAATATCCATGTAAGTAGTGCATATTTCAGTTAACACAGTTAGTTTGTCACAGCAGCCTATGTGTAATGTCCCTTTGTGTCACTCCTATCCCTGCTGATTCTTAGCACCTTTTATCCCAGACTCTCAAAGTCACAGTGAAGCAGTAATGAATTAAGCTGCACAGTACCCCTGCTAGTTAGGTAAATGCCATTTTTGTTCCCACAGATGGGGGGAAATGAGGCACAAAGAGGTTAAGTGCTTCACCTAAGGTCATGCTCTAATGCATCATTGTCCTTTTTCTGCATGGTGAGGGCTCAATCCCCGCTGCTGGAGAAACTGCTCAGAACTGGTCTCTGACTCAAAGCATATCTGATTAATCCCATTCATACAGACAAAAAGTGGGAGCTGGAATTATACTCTTGTCCTTCAGCTACCTAAAATTTGAATTATAGGACTTTTTATTAGCTATCTGTAGTGGTTATAATTAATTGTCGACTTATTAATACCTCTTTGCAGGTCTGTCCAGTATAGTGCAACATAATCATTGTGTATTACAGCTATATATATGGGTTACACCTGTCTTACAGCTGCTGGTTCTGGGATACAGGAAAGGTGTTATGGTGGCTTGAAGCTTCCTGCTGCCTCTTTCTAGAGATTTTAGGGATTTGAGCAGCGTGCACACAGTCATGCTTTGTTTCTGTATCAGTTAAACTTTTACATACACAGCCTTCTTTCCAAATTTGTCATTCCCCTCCTTTCTCTCAGCCCCATAGATTTGGGAAATGGCTGTCATCACCATCTTGCTGATAAGGGCAAATGGCTGAAATGACAGAAACATCATTCTGTTTGCAAACAAGATGAAAGAAAATCTGAAACTCAAAAGCACTTTCAACCATCAAGTAGAGAAAACTGTCATCAGATCAAGACTTGATGGTAAAAGATCTCTCTTGTTCTTATTTTACATGCAGGCAGAGGCAGGAAATGATGAAGACTAGAAAAAGTAAGTTTTAGGATCCAACACCCACAATTCCCTAGGGGCTGGTAGTTTTTTGGGTTTTTTTTAAATTTATTTTTTTACTTGTTTTTCACAAGAGTATCCAGGATGTGTGCATGATCATACTGTCTTCCACTCCCAAGTGGCTTGAAGCCTGTTCTTGAGCTCGTGATCACAGACTCCATATGAAAATGCAGATCCTCTCAATATGACAGCTCTAGGGGACAAACCTGAGCTGATGAGACAAAGTTTTGTCAGCTAGGTGTCTTGTAAAGACTTAGGCTTTGGTGGAAAGATAAGACTGTCTTCAGAAATATTTGCCAACAGCTTTTTTTTTCCTGCCTTGTCTCTGGCTGGTCAGTAGTGAGCAATTACTCAATTGTCGTGTTACACCTCTGTGTACATTGTGCCCATTGCTCCCACCATCTCTGCTTTGGGGCTGGTACGTACAGCAGCTTCCTATGCCAGTCCCAGCACAATGAACAAAGTGCTACCCCAGAATTTGGGACTGGATACAACTAGTTGGAAGGAGATCACTTGTTTCTCACATAAGCAGAGTGAAGGGAAGGAAGGAAAGGATGATACTCATTCCCCTGCTCTGCCTGTCAGACTGTCTTATCCTGTTTTGCACATGCATGCACCCGTGGTGTGCACACATGATCACTTATTATTAATCTGCTTCTGACACTGCTGCTTCTGAAATTTGGCAGTTTTTCATTTGCTCTTTTCACTTTAGGTATCTGTTTGGCTAAAACTATGCCCTTCTAACTTCATCTAGAAAACAGAGTTCTGGAGTAATGTTTAGAGGCCAGAAGATGTAGGACATGAGAGCTTCCCCAACAGGGCTTGTTTTCACATTTTTGCAGAGCTGGGAAGAACAGTTGATCCTGCACTGATGTTCTCACTCTTTCATATATACCTCCCTCTGTCAGGGCCAGTTGGAGAAGCAGGGAGAGAAGAAGTTATACACCCTTTTTAAATCTGCAGGTCACATATCATCAATTACTTTCTGACAAGGTCAAGCAAGAATCCTGAGAAGAGTCAAGCTCCATAATTAAATGCCATCCCCCAGGTAACTGATGTATACTGAAGGACTCTGAAAAATACTGCACCAAACAATGTTTCTCTTTCTAGCCCTCCAAACAGCAGCGAATGGAGTAGGTTCATCAAGAATCCCCAAGACTTTTCAAAATAGACATGGAGTGAAATAGGTGCAAGCCTTGAAATTACTGTAGGTTCATCAAGAATCCCCAAGACTTCTCAAAATAGACGTGTAGTGAAGTAGGTGCAAGCCTTGAAATTACGTATATTTGAGTGTGTAAAAGTAACCCCTATGCTTTACCTAACATGTCTCTGATTGCAAATAGTACTTTTTGGTTGTTGAATGCCAGATTCTCTAAATAAAAATAGTCACTATAAAGCATGGCAAGTTTTCCTGGTTAACTGTATTCTGATACTGATATAGGCATGTCTTCGGGTACATGTATCCATCTTTGCTTGTGCATATCTCCTTCTTTCTTATTAAAACACCTATATAAGCACACAGCCATGCTCGCTCCTCCTAGCTTTTTGGGCTAGTGATTATTGTAAAAGCACAGCAGGCTGTGTTTTTTGCTTCTGGACACTGCACTTTGGTAGCTAGAGACCACAGGAATACAGGCAGCAATGTTGAGACAGTGTACATGAAGCTAAAGCTGGTGAAATGTCTACCTGTCCTCTGAGAAGGCCTTTATTCTAGGAGCTTGACACTCATTGGTGTCCTCACCTTTCAGTTTAAGTGCAAGTGTAGGGTTAGAGGGATGAAGCTGCTTCCTGTCCTCTAAAATTATGTTTTTGATTTACATTCCATAAGTACCGCTTTACCTTCCTGTCCTCTAAAATTATGTTTTTGCTTTACATTCCATAAGTACCACTTTATTAGAAGTGGCTAGAGGAATTAAGAAAGTTTCTGCAAATGCATATGTGCTCTGTTAATAAGAATTTCCAAGCCAAAGTACTAAGAACAAAGTCCTTCACAAATGTATCCAAAGGACAGCGTACATAGACACTGCAGCCTGAGGTTAGTTATACAGCTCTTAAAGTAACTTGACATGTAATGCATCCTCATTGAAGTGATGGAAAAATAGGTAAGTTCTTTTGAACTCTTGCACCTTAAGCAGTTGTAGCAAGGTGAGATCCTGGTGTGTGGAAAAACAGAGAAGCTGGAAGGTATGTTTGTATTATTTCAGGTGAATTTTAACAAGGAGACACACAATAAGGGTAGAAATTCTTTTCTTCAGTATACAGAAGGAAAAGCTAAGGCTCAATAACATTAACACTTTTTTTCTTTATTGAAAAGATCATTCTCTTCCACAGGCAATGCTACAGTCACTCATGAAACTTCTGACAGATTAGGAAGCAGAATCCAAATTTACTGACTCTTAGTACAGTGCTATAAATGTATCTTTCATGGGAGTACACAAAGAAATTTTGGTATAGGGACAAGAATGGGAGGAATAAAGAATGTGTTTCCCTTACACTGGTTCTTCAGGTGCTACTGGCAACCCCAGTAAATGTTTTAATGTCTTCTCCTCTTATGTGGACAGTCTTAGAAGTTCACCTGCTTACGTAAATCTCTTGGACTAGAAACCTAAATTAACAACTGTGTTGGCTACTGGTGGAGAGAGATAAACAGCAATGATTAATCAAGCTCAGGAAATTCTGAATCATGTGGTTGTGTGAATATCAAAAGTTGTAGAGTTTGCTTTGAGCCTCGGGAAGTGGTTTCAGCCCTCTCTCTACTTATCCAGACAGAATGTATTTATTGACACTAGCCAAGGGCATGAGCTAAGCAGAATTGCCCCACACCACAAGATTGCTAGGGCATCCAAACCCAACTGGTTGTTTAGCAGAGCACAGACATCACCAGCATAGAGAGAGGAGCTGCAACAGAGATTACCTTGGTGGCTGGAGCCGAGGTTGCCTCTCTCTTCCTCCTATGCTCCACAGATTTTGCATATCTGACCTTATGGAGGTCTCTTCCCTCTTCCTGGGACAGAAATGATAAGGTCTTAGCTGTCATCCATTGGATGTGAACCTTCAGTTTGCCCTATGCTACTGAGAAACTGGAGCTAATTATTCTGTTCACTGGGGATGACCTGGGTTCCTGGCATACTGTGTATGCTGTGACAAGGTATTTGGTGTGGACTTCTCTAAATCATTAACTCTCCTGAGGAGCTAACAATGGGAAGGTGGTTAGTCTTGATGAATTTAGCTTTCAAATAAGCCTGTTCTTGAGGATTTACAAAGTTCTCCTGGCTGAGCTGTTGCTACACAACTTGAGTTGCATATCTTCAGTCTTTGCATTGTGGAATAAAAGTTCTGTGTTCTTTACTCCTTGTATATATGGTGACCTCACCATGTCTCCAGCATCATAAACTTCTGTGTCATTTCTGCATTTTCTTCCACATTTAAAGTCTTACCTATCCAGAATCCCTGCCTATTGATTGCTGCTTGTTCTTAAATTGCCAGAGAAAGACAGGACACACATCAGAACAAAGAAAACTAAGAGTGAAGAGCCCTCTCTTGGCTCCTCTAGCCTCCATTCAACATCAGTGTGTGGATAGCGAGAGAAAAATCCTGATGTTGGTGTTGGTAGGACCATTCCTTCCTATAGGCCTCCAAATTGCAAATGAAGAGTAATGAGAAAGAAGTTGCATCACTAGCTCTTTTTTGCTGCTGGGAAAGGTGGGATTGTGGATTGACCTAAACCCCTCTGTGTGAGAAGCTGGTCCATTAAGAAGTTCAAAGCTGGAATTGAAGTGGTATTTCTTAAGTTTCTTGGGAGGCCTAGTTGTGTTGCTGGTAGCAGGGATAGTACTACATTCAGGGAGAAGCCTGAAAGTGGAAATACCACCCTAGTGGTATCTCCTTTTGGTGGTACCTCAAGAAACACAGTGTTCCTTCCTGAGGTATCCTTCCTTGGTGTATCACTTGGCATGTCACTGGTCCATACCAAGAAGGTTTCAAGGAAGAAGTTTTCCTTGGCCTTTCAGTGAGTTATACATGTGAAATGGCCACAGCTTCGATTTAGATGCAGGGGATTTTTTGCCTTTTAGATATTCAGCACTGGTTAAAACCTTGTTTGTGCCCTTCTAGGGATTAATACCAGAAATTATGAAAAAAATGCTGCAAGTACTGCCTTATCCTTTATTATTTTATTTTCCTTTCCTTGTTAATGAAGCTAGTCTTGAGGATCTGCAAGGATTTAAATTTTGGGTTTTGCTCCTTTTAGATGCTTTTCAGAGAGAAGTATGTTTTTCTAGTGCCTGACCCAGTGCCATCACACATGGAGGAAAATCAACAGGTTTACTGAAAACAGCTCAAGTACTGTCAGCAGAACAGAAGTAATTAATGAATTGCAACATTTCCAAATGGTCAGAAAAACCTTTTTCAAAATTTCTTCTCTTAGAATTTTTTTTCAAAAATTGATTTTGAAGGATAATTGTGGATTCCTTTTAGATTCCTTTTTTGAATATTACTTTGATGACTGTTCTTGTTTAGAGTGACTTTTTATCATCAGAACGTTATTGAGTGAGTTCATCTTGGGCAGGAAATGAAGACTGACCTCAAGTGGATTTTTAGAATGTTTGCTTGGGAAGAAATTTTGACTATGGATTTTCTGGTTTTGATTCTTAACTTGCAGACTGGCCCGAAGATCTGGGAAAAAAATAATCTTTAGATTAAGATATTTATAACCTGTTATATCTCTGCTTATTGTATTCACATTTCTGTCCTACTCAAGGCCATGTATAAGCTCATGACATTCAAGGTTTCCTTGTAAGTGATTTTCAGAGCAGCACCTTTCCAGCGATGAACCATGACAATGACAGTGTATGATGGCATTCTGGATGTATGTTCTTCATCTCAGTGCTCCAGTGATATTAACCCTGTTGCAGATGGTCTGTATCCTGAATAAGTGCTGCATCCCAAACCAGGTTATTTGTGTCCCTGTGCCTGTGGGCTTGGGCAGGAGAGTTGAACATTGTCTCCATAAATATCTCTGGTAAAGTGGGTCATTAATTCTTTAAAATGTTTTGCTGTCAAAATAGCAATATTAGGGGATGTTTGTTTTCTTTTAGCAACTTCCTGCAGCTTACTAAAATCTTCCTTTGGCTTTCAGCTTCAAAAGTTTTCCTTATAGATATACTCGCCCGCTTTAGGCAAACGTTGGAAAGACAAATCCTGCTCTCACATCCCTAACATCACTGCTGTAAACTCTTTCTTCGCTGACACTAGGGCAATATTTTCATGCTAAGTGTCTGTGTACAGATGGGGAAGGAGATAATGTGGGAATTTGAATATAGGTGGATGTTTTCAGAGGTATAGATGGAAAAGAAGAGAGCAGTTACTGCTGAAAGGCCATGGCTGGTTTGGTATTTAATTGCTACTTTAGCTTTTTTTATTCCTTTTTTGAAACAACTCAGATGATGATTATGTGCAAATAATGATAACTCCAACACGCTCTGTTCTGACACTCCGGGGCTGATCAAAAGGAGCAGTAGTGACAACTTTGGTCAGCAGAGACAAAATTTGATTAAATTTTCTTGAAGGACAGGTCCATGATAGAAAAAGGAGCACATTTTGCACTCAATTTTTTTTTCAGGATCTTTAACACACTTTCAAAGATTAATTTCCAGCTAACTCTAATTGGGACATATACCATTGCCAGCAAGATTATTTTTGGGATATTAATCATTTCCTCTGCGGTCAGTAGCAGAAGGTACAGAGCTGAGATCTCAGCTGCCTGCCCAAGGTTTGAGATAGCCTATCACATCTTTAGTCATGATGCAAGAAGGCATTTTTAATGCCTCTAATGTTGTTGGGTTTTCCACTCTCATTTGTGCTGATCCTTACACAGCTTTCTCATTTGTTTGTATACCCATTTTTCTGTGTCTGTCTCTCTCTGTCTCAGTCTTTATCTCATTCCCCCATGCATTCGTTTTGGTTTTCGTCCTCCTTGTGCTTCATCTTTGTCTTAACTCAGTCTCTATTCTTTCTCTCTTGTTTTTCCCTTTGTCAATATGGGTTTTTTTCAGTCTTTTTTTTAATGCATGCATCTGTCTCTTCCTCTGTGCTCTCCCTTCTCTACTCATCCTTTATCTCTTTCCCACTCTCTCTTTTTTCCAATTCCATTAGCGAAAGTAGATAATAACTTGTGAATTCAAGTGGAACTTCATTTCTGAAACCGTACACTCGTGCTGGAACCCATTAAGCTCGATAGCGAGAAATGAGAGAAATCATAATTATCAGGCCAGTAAAATACATGAAACATAAAATTTGTCAGGGAAAGTAATTGAAATTATTGGAGCAGTTGGGTCCTGGTGCTGTGTAGACCCTCAGTGATAATGGAAAGGTTACGGGCAATGTTTAGCAATGCTGATGAGGCCCAAGGTGACTCAACACCACCACAGTCAGCAACTTTATGCTCTGCTTACATTAATTTGCTAATCCATCTTTGGAAATGGCCAGGCTGAGCAGTGCATTGGGGTTCGTAGAACCTCTGCCAATGAGCTGGTGTGGCCAATGTTGCAAAACTTTTGCTTTCGTTTTCCCATTACTTCACCTCCCTCTCATCTGCTCCTTTTCACATCTCTGTTTCTTTTCTTTTCTTTAGTCTTCCCATCCATTTCCCACTGGAGCCATTTTAGAACCTGCCTGTACAGCCACAATATGTTGATTATTTAAAGCTTTTACTGAGGCAGTCCCATCCGTTTCTCTAGCATTTCCCTCTGAGGAGCTGTATGTATTTGCAAACTACCAGGGAAGTCCAGGAGCTGTTGCTGATGTTTCCATTCTCTCTTTGTGGGTGGGGAACTAAATCAAAGGAAACTGAATTTGTCAGGTTCCAAGCTGGACATAATGTATTTACATCTTCAGTTTCACTTTCCCTCGTGGCTCAGCCCTCATCCATTTCTTAACTGCAGAGAGTGCAAGGTCTGTGGCAGAGCCAGTGCAGCCTTCAGAACAACAAGCCAGGGGATTTGTGCCGATGCTAATTCAGTCTATACTGAGTATCCCTTTGGATTCTGTATTGTATAATAAAATGTTATTGCACCTGTTTCAGCAAGGCAGCCTTGAAAAATTGGCACGAACGTTGATCAGACAAGGTACAAAATCTACTCGCCCACACTCATAAAGGCAAACACTAATGAACTATTTGTTCTGTGTAGAGAGAATGATTTTGCAGGGTTCCTTGTTTTTGAAAGGGAAGGAGATGAGCAAGGAGAGAGAGGAAACAGCATCTGCTTCTCTTTAGAGCCTGAAACACATTGTGAGAGTTACTGAATCATCCAGCTCTCTCTTTCCTTCTGAAGGGTTAATGTTATTTGGAGAGAATGACATAGTGGTCTGTGGTTTCTCCTTAGGTTTGCTGTTGGGGTGACATGTGTAAGTCCTGACCAGAGCAGCCTGGTCTCCCCCTTTGTCATCAATCACCCTCTTTCTACCTGTCTTCTGCCCAGTGTGTCTGTCCAGGGGCATATTCACTCTTTTTTGAATTTAAACCCAGCCATGTGCAATTCACGGATCATTCATGGGCCATTTTCAGGTAGACTAAAATGCTCTCTGCAGGGCATCTGCTTTAGTCCCATCAAGTACAGGTATCATCATGCCTGCTGTCAGGCTCCTATGGTACAGTTTGAGGCTGTTCGTTCTGAAAAGACCTGAAAGCCATCTACACAGCATGGGCATAAAAATAATCATACTGTTAGAATCTACATGGCAAGAGTGGTAGGTTCTGTTACATTGCCTGTAGCTTCCTTTTTCTCTCTTCAGCCAAACTGTTCTTTGCTTTCCCTTCTAACTGGTTGCTGTGTGGAAGAAACTGCAATTCAATAGCATTGTGTGGTAAGCAGATTTGTGGGCTGCTTTGACAGGAGGACTGCATTACCCAACTAGTTGCACTATTAAAAGAAGATAACCTGAAAAAAACAGAAAATCCAAATTCTAATGAAATGAAATCCTCTCTCCAACAATTTTCTCCAGATGTGCTGCTGAGCCTGCTGGTTTCACAGGAAATATATTTAGTACTGCTAGATTTCCAACCCCTGAAAAAAAGTGGTGTTTAATGAACTGTCCGAACAACCTCTTAGCAGCATCAGTAGGAGTAGCATAGCTTATTAAGGTTGATGTCTTGACTCAAAGCA
This sequence comes from Acanthisitta chloris, assembly GCF_000695815.1. Taxonomy (NCBI): domain Eukaryota; kingdom Metazoa; phylum Chordata; class Aves; order Passeriformes; family Acanthisittidae; genus Acanthisitta; species Acanthisitta chloris. Next base: position 17,935 of record NW_008674074.1, on the reverse strand, counting down.
GAGCTCCTTATTATAGGGAATATGTTACAGATAGCTTGTCCGAGAGGGCCAATTGTAGATATCTCTTCTATTACCATTAATACTTTTCTGATGGCAGTTACAAAACTACTGGGGAGGACTCAGCAGATGCAATTTAAGAATAATCTCTGGTCATTTTTACAGCAGTCTCCCCTGAAACTCTTGTTGGGCACTGGATTTAAAAAGTCCCTGCACAGTCCCATCAGAGAAAACAAGAAATCAACAGCTGTAATGCCAGTAGATAATAGAGAAGTTATGGGGCATTGAAAGAAAATGAGGCATCATTACAAATGGCCTGGGAACAAGAATTATCACCAACTCTAGAAATGGCTGGAATGCTTTCTCCCCCTGACACTTGGGAAGACAGTCTTTACATTTAAGGGACTAAAGATTATATTGGTATTTCTGTTCCTGGGAGCCTGGTTTCTCTAAGTGGAGAAGTTGTGAGGAAGCCTGGAGGAAGATGGAAGAGAGGGGATCATTTTCTTCCTTGCTGAATTGTTTTTTGCTTCTGGCAAAATCTGGTCCTGCTGTTCTCTGGCAGTGTAACCGCTGCTCCTTCTGCATTGGCTCTGACCTAGAAGGTGAAAAATAGCTTAACAAGAGAAATGTAGTGTCCAGATTCCTATATTTGCACCACCCCCTTAGAGGGAGGTTTTTTATCCTAAGGGATGTCTCAGAAGCATCTCCAATGGTGTCAAATACTGTTCTCCATTTTCCTGGGAAGTGGTGTCTGTCAAGCAGCATGCTTTCTGTTGGCCTCGCATTGTCAGCCTATGAATTCATGATGAGCCTTGTGAGCATCCTTCTGTCCTGAAAGGCCCCAACAGCTGACATGTATTTGTGAGAACTTCTGATTTATTTTTTTTAAATATGCAAAATAGGAAACAGTTTTCTGTTGTTCTGGCTGCAGGAAAAAATATCTAGAAATATTACACATTTATAGCCCCAAAACTGGTGCAAAAATTCAGTGGAAAAATTAGAAAAATATGAATATTTTTAATACTGATTATTTTTAGGGGATGGTTCTTTTTAATTTTTATTTTTTTTTGTATTGACAATATTTTTCACATGAATGGAGGTTCAAAAGAGTTGCTTGAAAATATAAATCCAAGATTATGGTACTTATTCCCCTAAGATCATTATGGGAAATGAAATCTTATGTTCTTTCCAAACTTGTGCTGTCAGTGTAGTTTTTGTTAAGGTACTCAACTAGGGTAGGAGAAGTAGATTAATTTGTTTCACTGTAGCAAGCTATTTTTTCGCTTGTTATGAGCCTTCATGCAGTAGCACAACTGAGAACTGTGTAGGTTGAAAATGCTACAAAGTAATGTTTAAATCCAAGAAAAGATCATTATTTCTGTGATGAAGAGATTAGGGGGGAAATAATTCTGAAGCTGTCTTTTCTTACAAGGGAATAAAAAGCAGTTTTGGTGGCAGTAGTGAAGTTCCCTGACTTCAAAAGTTTTTTTTTAGTTTTGCACTTTTAAGAAGTAAAATCAAAGCTGCAAAGAGAGAAGACTCTTGAGTGGCTTAATCTGCATATTTTCTCATTAAAAAAGAAAAACATTTAGTGGATTTTCGTGCGATAATATGAATAGTCCAGATTTTTTTAATGGACTTTAATTTTTAATGAGACTGATCCTGCAGTCTGGTTATTTATAACTTCCTCAGCTCAATGAAGTCCAGTGAGAAGGACTGAATAAATGGATACATCTCAACCTGAGCTAGCAAATGACAAGCAGAAAATGTAAGTCATGAGGTTACCAATAAGCGGATGCTTTAAATGTTACTTTGTCTCTTTAAATCCAGGAGCTACAAGAAGATGGAAATAAAGCACTCCAAGCAGGAGTCCTGCTTCTGGTGCTCAGTTAAAATGTCAGTTTTAAGAAAAAAAAATGTCTCTAGGTCAATCCTTTGAGGTCTGGAAATGTTTCTGCTTGTATGGGTGCTGCTGGCAAGCTGTTCGTAGACACTCGTGCATCAGCATCCAAACAACAGGGGACTGCTGGGAGCAAGCAGGAAAATGAATTACAAAGAGAGAGGCTGCTTAGTGCATATTAAAACTATTCACAGGCAAGCACAGTCAGAGAGAAAAGGACCTAGTTATGATCCACCTCACCTATCTCTGCTACATGTGGAATAAGGGGCTGTGCCATAGAGAAGTATTTTTCTTCTATCTGAACAAAGGTGATCCAAGCAAAGAAAAACATCCAGGCTCCAAGTATGCTGAGCAGGGCTAAGTGGCAGGTGGTTTTGAACTTGCTGCCATCCCTATCCTTTCTTTTTAGTGGGTCTTTAAGGAACCTTGCTGGTATTTTTCTTAACTTCAGCACTGTATGGTGGTTTAAGCACCAAAGGACTGTAACAATAGGAGACAATGGGTTGTGCATCAGTTTCTCCAGTTGTATTCTTTGAATTTTTCAAGCTGCTTATCATGCTCTGCCTCAGCTCTTGAGTGGGTGGTAGAGGATACAACTATAACTGTAGTGCTTTAGGACTCCCTCATTTCTCAGGTTACTAGAAATTCCTGTTAGAACAATGTGGTGATTGCTAGTGCAAGTCCATATTGTAATGTTACTGCTGAATCTTTCCACAGAAAATGGGTATTTTCCCCTAAAGTAAAAGCAAGAAAAATAACATTCAGGCATTCATAGTGAACCCCATTGTTCTTGTATGGCAGAAGTAGGTGCAGCCAGTTAGCACAGAGCAAACCAAATTGCATGGATTACTACTTTCTGAAGTACCTGGATGCTTGCACCTCAGCACATTCCATCCTTCTGGTGTTTCTGGATGGAGAAATTCAAGGTCTCCAGAGTGGAGAGGTCATTGGAGGCTCCTAATTAGAAAATATAGGAAGAAGGGATATACTCAGACCTTGCTGCCTGGGTCACATTGGAATAGATTCCCCATCATTCATCTCTGAACACTAGCACAACTGACACTTGAGCATCAGTGAAATGGGAGGCAGCTGATAGCATGAATGCTTTAGTAATTGTGTTGTTTTCTGCAGGCTGATAGGAGTTTGCCTTGAGTAATTGCCTTGAGTGTGTGAGCTTGTGCAGTCTTCCTACACAAACATACAATATGTTTGCTTTTTTGTAGAAAGCCTTTCAGGCCCTGGCACAGCTTTGACCATGTGTCTTAAGAGCCACCACAGTCAGGTCCCAGAAGGTGGAAGGACTGTATTATAAAGTTATCAGCAGCAAACAGTTCATAAGACTGGGATGAAGTTGTCATTCTCTCGTTGATTGTTTTCTTCTTTCCTCTTGGAGGATAAGGCATTATGAGGCATGGCAAAATCCCTTCTACTCTTTCAAGAGTTATTCCTTGGATTATTATGCTCCTCCTTCTACCACTATACCATGCTATTACATTTAAATCAGTTTAAGCAGTGCTACAGCAAAAGCCATTCCCATACTGATGATGCAGACACATGCCAGAGAAAATACCTGTCTGTTGCAGATTCCTGACAGCTTGAAAGTTAATCAGTGGCTGAGTTTTAAGCCTATTCAAGCTGAGACAAATCCTGATAGCTTTCAGTGAACCTTTTATATGTTCCTAAATATGATTTTGTTGTTATTACTTCATTTCAGAAGGCTGAGAAGGCTTGTGGGTATCTGCTTTTTAGAGAGAGATGACTGGTTGTATGATGGCCTCTCCATCTGTCATTGTTGCCTCTTCCACTTTGGAGTTCTGTGAACCACTGGAGTAGGAGAATTGATTTGACAAGTTTAAGATTTCCTCAGAGCTGGCTGTCATTCAGAGTTACTTGCTAGCTAACATCCATAAAGACATTTCTGGGTTTTGAATAATCTTTAACCAATAGTGTGTTTTTCATCAGTTCACTATGTGTCTTATTACACCTGCAGTCCTGGCTTGGCCCAAGACCCTGTTCTTTGCAAGGGATATTACATGGTTTTAATGAATTAGAAACTTCCTATTTTCTTTAAAAGTAATATTTTATATGAAGACTCTTGGCAGGAAATTCACTAGCTGCTGAGTGCTGAAAGTGAATAGACAATTGAAGTTGTCCTATATAACGTGCACACATTTGTGGAATAATGTTTTTGCTGTAATCACTTCAATGTATTAGTTTCCTTGCATAGTCATGTCAGTTCTGCATGTCTGAAGCATCTACGTAATATATTATAATTACATGGCTTTGTGTGTATACAGAAGCTGCATTGCTGAGCTGAGCATCTAAGCTGTGTAGTGTTATGAGTTACTAGAGCTTGTGCTTCAGTACAAGTGCAGAGACGTGTTTTCAAAGAAATAAAACCCGCATTCCATCACTGCAGACGTGTTGGACTTTTGAGAGGCAAAAATAAGCATCAGTAAATTTGTTGTGTGATAAAAACAAGATATCCTCATTCTTCTGGAAGCATTGAAGCATCAAAATGAGGTAACTCACATGTAGCCTTTACTCTACCAAAGGTCTCCTTTCACCTTAGGAGATGTTTGTGTCTTCAGGCAATATGTATCTATGTAGAATAGGTCAGTACCTATGACACTGTGAACTTTGTATTCTATATATACCTTCTACTTACTGATATACCATAACACTGGTTCTGGGATGGATTTTAAGTTGCTTGTATAGCGTTTTATATGTTCCAACTTCAACTTAGGGGCATTTATTCCTGAGATTACAATAGCACATACTCACCTCAAGCAACTTGCAAAGTTGATGTTCTAGGTGCTGCTCAGGTGTAGTTGAAAACTACACTGGAAGGAGGAAACCAACACATGGGAAATAGGAGACTTTTGAATGCACAGAGGGATGTGCAAATCTTCGTGAGAAAGGACCAGGCAAAGTCTCCGAGGCCTAGTGTCCAGGCAAGCTAGATAGAAGTCAGTTGATACAGGAAGCTCAGGGAAGCTGAGCTGTAGGATCCTTTGCTGCAGACAGGATTCAGGATATAGCATCGTACAAGCAAAGTCAAGCCAATACAAAGGATTTGAAAGAATGATATTTTTGTGGGAAATTTAATTTGCTTTCTATCGAGTTGAATTATTAAATGTGGAGCTCTGCAGTCCAGAGAAGAGCAACGAGGCTGGTGAAGGGACTCGAGCACAAGTGCTATGAGGAGAGGCTGAGGGAGTTGGGATTGTTTAGCCTGGAGAATTGGAGGCTCAGGGGAGACCTTATCGCCCTCTACAACTCCCTGACAGGAGGTTGCAGTCAGGTGGGGGTTGGTCTTTTCTAGCAGGCAACCATCAGTAGGACAAAGGGGCACAGACTCAAGCTCTGCCAGGGGAGGTTTAGGTTGGATATTAGGAAGACATTTTTATACAGAGAGAGTGATCAGGCATTGGAATGTGCTGCCCGGGGAGGTGGTGGATTCACCATCCCTGGAGGTTTTCAAGATGAGACTGGATGTGGCACTTAGTGCCATGGTCTAGTAACCACAGTAGGGTTGGACTCGATGATCTTTGAGGTCTCTTCCAACCAGGTTGATTCTTTGATTACTGAAGCTTGTTTGAGTGGATGCTGAAGGTCATGCACCTTCTAGTGTGGCAGCATGCATTATGTCCATACATTTCAATTTTGTGTGTTAAGTGATCAGCTCCATCTCAAAAGGATGCCAATTATTTAATAAGACAATAGGATTAGGATTTACCAGTTTGGTTTCAGTTGTAGGTATGGCCTTTTTGTGGAACCTTGAGAGACCACTGAGTTGCCTCTTGCATAAGGAAGGCAGAACATTGTCAAGTGAAGAAAAACAAACACCGTTATTCTTCCCTTCCATCTTTCCACTGTCCTGTCATCTTAAAGCTTTTTGAGTCAGGCTTTAGTCTCGTTTTTAATGTGGTCACATTACACTGGCACAGTAGAGTTCAGTTTCTTCTTGAAACACAAGTGCTACAACACTAGACAGTATCTGTGGAAGTACACAGCTTCAGTTGTCAGTAGCGAACATGATCTGTCTGCACAGTGAATATTTCTATGGATTCTGGTGAGGAAGAACTGGGAAAATCCCATTATCAGGTGGGAGAAGGGGAGGAAATGTATTGAGTATCAGAGCCGAAAAACCAGATAACCCGTTGTGCCTTTCCAATTTCCCAATATTATTTGTTAGATAAAAATTTCCAGTGAAATAACATGACAGTGCTGCCTACCCCCATATGAGATCTCTTATCACAGTGTGGGTTGCAAACACCTGCTTACACCTTATGCTGCTCCATAGTGAGAACATGAAACTCCTTTGGGAACAGAAGCAGCTCAAATGTATCATAAGCATGACTGCCCTCTAGCCCTCTTCTCTCCCAGCCTTGGACTGTCCTGAGAACCAAATGTATCCCACACCTTTTTGAGCCAGGATGATATTTTGGAAGTACCTGTGAATGTCTTTTGTGAGGGGACATGAACTGTTCTTCACACAACTGCACTGAGCTGTTGCTATTACACCTGTTTAACATTCCTGACTTGTTTCAGATTCCAAAGTTTTAGATATTAAATGCAAAACAATAAGGGGAAGAGGGGACAGAACCCTCTCACCAGTCATTTGTCTTCATCACAAGAGGTGCTCATCCCTTGTTTCCATGGTGATCATGCAAGTCTGTGATGTGTTGAAGTTACACCTCCTTCTCAGTTACAAGAGAGGAGATGCTAAAGGAGAGGCCAATGTAATTACTAACCTTTCAGCTATCCAGCAGCCCTAGGGCTTATCTGTTTTCATCAAGAGAGGATTGTGCCTAAAGTATAAGGACCCGACAGTTAAAGGACTTGTGCTTTATGGAAGGGTGAGGAAGGCAGGGCTACAGGAAAGGTTTGCTTACCTCTAGAAGACACCTAACATGAGGTACATGTGGAAAATTTTGTACAGCATTAAGTGCTGCAGTTGGAAAGGTCTAAAAGCTGATCCTACACATATATTCTGTCTCTCACACATGCACACACAGAGTACCCACACAGAGAGAGTCTGGAACAGCTTCACTCAAATAAGTGAAATTATGCATCTGTAATGCAGGTTGAGGTGGGAGTAAAATTGGTCCTTTTTGATGTTAGCTTGCAGTAATATGACATTTTCATTTTCCTTCCTGTAAGGGTGTTTCTATAGCAAGCAAATGAGAAATTAGAGAAGAACTAAGAAAGTATTTCTCTGTTAGCCCTAGCACTATCTTATCTCAAAATGGAAATGTGATGGGTCATTCCACCTTGAAGCAAATGAGAACTGGATCTAGAAATCAGCATGAAATTCAGGTACCTTTTTAACATGAAAGAAGTCAGGCATGTTCTGTGAGTGACAGGACCTTCCCTTTGAATGTAAACAGCAAAATGAGACACTTGGTATTAGCATGATCATTGATGGGTATGCAAAATAAACAATACATAGTTTTGGGACCACAGTCAGCTATGGAAGAAGTGATCACAGCTCTTGAGAAAATTCTTGGTTCCATTTCATTCCTCAGAGAGTATGAATGATATTACATAATAATTGAAGGGAAATAACTGGAAAGAGAGGTTATTATTTATTCTAGCTTGCTAGGTTCTTTCCCTTTCCCTCACTGCTATGTGTAAAATCAATAGAAATAAGTTAGAACAGAAGAGTTCAATAAATCCTTCAGTGGACAAAAAACAGAGGTGAGAGAGGAAGGACCACAACCTGGTCTCCCCTTGAGATCTCTAGGAAGTACTAGGTACTGTAAATTCTCCTGAATGTTAAGGCCTCTCTCTGAAGTCGTTTCTATCTTCTCTTCCCATGATGTGGGGGAATGCTGAATGACGCTTCTGAATGACTGCAAGATCTCAGCCTCTTAATAAGGTTTACCATCCTTTTCTGTCCTTGCTGTCTTTCCAAAATGGTCATTTGGATACAGCAACAGTAAGCATTTGTATTTGATTTATGCAATTCCAGAGGTCTTAAGGAGAAGGGAAAAAAACCCACCCAAAACCAAAAAGCAAACCTCTTATAAATTCATTTGGTGTCAAAGACTTGTACGTTTGCTTTACATCTCTTAAAAATCCTGCTACACTTCTCTCTCTCCCTCTGTATTTCTATTTAGCTTGAAAAAAATCATGTTTGAGCCAAAGGGGATTTGCATTGTAAAAGTTCACTTCAGCAGATATTTTTGTTGTTCTTTTTCAAGGCTTTTAAAAAAGAAAATTGACAGAATGAGGAAGCTCTAGGGAATTTTAAAAGATTCAGAAAGACTTAAAGTAGATGAACAGTGCCAGAAATAAGAAAGTTTTTGGAGGGGAACCCAAGCAGTGGGTTGGGATTGGAAATTCCATATGAGTAATGTCCATGGTGCAGTCCCTTTTAGGTTTAAAGTGGAGCCGCTGGCTGAGCAAACTAATGGGAGTAGAAGCAAGCCTCAGATACCTAGAATAAAGATGTCAAACACTTGTAAGCTCTCACTTGTATCTAGATATTTGGTGTGTACTGTCTTCAAAATGAAAAATACATTGACCCAAGTCCTGTACTAAAAGCCAAAATTGGAGCCATCATTTTTAATAGGTTATGTCTTTTTATTTTACACAGTTTATTTCCTCAACCCCTCTTATCCCAACTAACATCTTGGAGTTTTATCCACCAAGGTAAACCCAAAGACAGTTTTCAGCAGAGTTACTGAATTTGCTGCAGTGCATGCAGCTTTGTAACTTTCCAGCCTTTAACAACTGTGCTTTTCAATTAGCAGAGACTAATGCAGGGTCGTATATGACTATAGAACAGTTCAGAAGTGGCTTTCAGCTAGGCTAGGTGTACATGTCAAAACTGACAGCAGAGCAATCCCTGTCTCTGCTGAGTTCAGGATGAGTCAATGAGTCTTACAATGAGTTGACACCAGGGGCATGCTCAGCGCAGTCCTAGTCCAGCCACTGCAGTTGCCTGTGTGTTACTGGCACATCCCACATCTTCATCACCTACAAAGTATTGTTTTTAGCCCCAGACCCCCAGCTTGAGGCCCTTTGAAGATTTTGGCATGTTGCTGGGAAGAGCATTCCAGTGAATTCTGAGTTGGCTGCAAAATACCTGTCAGACATGCTTAAGAGCAGAAGTGTCTTACTTGTCAAGTATTAATATCACTGAAACTTTCCCAAGATCTTACATATAAATCATTATCTCCTTCCTCCTCTCTCTCCCCCACACACCAGCTTGTCTGTAGACTTGGACAGTAACACACCCGCAGGGAAGGACTGCTTCTGGCTTTTGGTTCTGCAGCACAATTAATTAGTTATAAAAGTTATTTTAGGAATGTTATTTCCTTCCAGCTTCCTCTAACCTCACGGTGGTGTACAAGATTGCTAGAAAATCATGCAAATTTTATCAGCCATTCCATAACTATTGTGGCATTGAACCTTTTCACCCAAAAGCCATTGCACCAGTCATCAAGTGATCACAGCATTGAAGTGTTTATGTATTGTCCACAGCAATTTTCCTCAAAGTACTGTGGAACCCATAATTATTGCAGAGAGAATAACGTTTTACCCATTAGACCTGGAAACACTCAGAAGCATTGTCTATAACACTGTCAACTTTTACAGGAAAATTGCTACCAGTTCAATTTAACTTGATATTGATGCAGGTGGGAGACAGAGCAGACAAGGTCATGGTGTCCAGGCTTAGATTTTACAGCCATTTCATACAGCCTGTACAGTACTGGTTTCAACAAATGTAAGTAAAAATGTCATGGTGAAATCCTTAGCCCTATTAAGAGCAGGACACTTGGTTTCCAACATGTAGTCAGCCTCATTGTATCTGATTGACTGGGAATGGTAGAGTTGGTCTAATGAGGTTCTTGCTTATATGATGAATAAAAACTAACGGACTTGAACTAGGTCTGAAAATTAAAAACTAAAGTTAAAAGCCTGAGGAATACAGGGATTGGTTTTGTGGATGTGATCTATCTCTTCATCCTTATTTCTTCCCACTTACTTCTTATGGATTTTTTTGATTGATACACCACCTGGAACTGGGAGTGGGAGGACAGAGGGTGCAACAGGGGAGGCAGAGAAAAATAAGTGCTTTTTTTTCTGTGAGTGTCCACTTCCAGTTTTACAGAAACAGCATCTGACTTGTGCAGTCACAAGGCAGGAGCTCTCTTCAGTGGGAATTCAGCAAGAGCCACACTTTCACATGGAGGCAGAACCTGTCTGACCCAAGGCAAAACTGAGTTGATTAGAAGTATAGTGCTCATCTGCAAGACCTCACAGGCTGTGAGATATCGCTCTTAACACTCTTCATAAATCAGGGCTTCACATGTGAGGCTGGAAATTTTGAGAGAACACTCTATGAGAGGCACTAATGACACATGTTTGCTTGCATTTAAAATATTACAGTCAAGAACTAGAGGCATAGATGGTTGTAAGTAGGAAGATATTTTTGTGCTAGGGTTACAGGGCAGCATAGAATTCCAGGCCTGGAAATATTTCTTCTCCTGTTCTATATAAACTTTTATATTGAACAGATTTTAATGTAATGTTTTTGTTGACTGTGCTTTATTTTATCTTAGCAAGCCTTGTGGTCTTCGAGCTGTCATCCCCAAAATCTGAAACACTAAGCACATATATATGCATAAATGGCAATTAAGAAGAGGTTGTGATATGATCAAAATGAAGAAAAGTTGGAAACATGGGTAAATCCTTGTGGGTTGCATTGTCTGGAATGTATAACACATTTGAGTGTGTCTTGGAGGAACAGAGGAGGTTCAGAATGCATGAAAGGTAGGCGTGGTGCTTTTCTTCATGGGTCTGCAAGTGAGTTAAAATATAGCAGAGCATGTGAGGGGCAAAACCTGAGAGCTTGCAGCTCTGTTGGGTCTTCTAGACTTGAGAGCATAGAGTTGGCCAGACTTGCAAAAGGGAAAAGATTTAAAAGCAGTATTATGATTGTTAGAAAAGCAACATATAATGTTACCTTGGCAAACTGAGATGCTCTGTGTTCAGCGAGAGGTAAGGAGAGTTTTTAAAAGTCTGGAGAAAATTCTTCACTAGAGCTAGTGTGTTGGTGAATGGTTCTTCAGAGCAGCAGTCACCTGCATGCAGGTGTGATAAGACTTTGAACGGTAGCTGCAGTGTGCCTGTGTCAGCAATCAAATACATGCAAGAATGTTTGCACAGGTACATGTGATTTGCAGTTTTTCATTCTCTTAAGTTTAATCTTCTTTCTTTCTGGGATCTAAGGTGTTCATTGATTTAGTGAGGAAGGAATAGGAATAGGTGCTTCTATAAAACATCCTTTTATTTCCAGTCATGCAAAATTTACATTTAAAGCATCCTGTAGATAAATCTAATTCATTTTCAAATTCTACGACAGGCATTTTTTTTTTAGGTGGCAAGGTGACCCTTTGCATTACATCTGAAAACTGCATTCCTTACAGTAAGAAATGGTTTGGAGAGGGGAACTAAAACATAGTGTTTAGAACGGTGGCAATACTAACCTCTCTACTTACTCCTCATGCTGCAGGGAAGGTCTGGTTTTGGGTACTTCAGGGGATCTGCTGTAAGGCAGGTTGAGGCTTTTATGGGAACAGAATTTAAAGAGATCATGGGAGTGTTTGGCTCCTGAGAAGTTCTCTAGTCCATCCTGCAGCTCAGGTGATGATTAAGTTGCTTTTGCCTTTCTGACAGAAGTTTGTCAAACCTGTTCTAAGAAAAACCTCCCGGTAGAGATGTTGCATAACTGCCTGAGGTAGTGAACTTCTAGTTCTTACTCTTACAGATAGAAATTTCTTTTGAACATCTAATCTTATTCTGTTCAGTTGCAAATTAAATTAATTACGTCCTGTTCTATCCTCAGCAGACATGGAGAACAATTGATCACCGTTGTCTTTGCTGCGTTTTACATAATGAGAGACTGTTATCATGTCATACCTCAGGTTCTCCTAGGCTAAACAAGCCATTCTTGTTCTTTTTTTTTTTCTTCTGTATTCTTATCTCCCATTTCTTAATTTTTGTACTTTTCTAAGTGCTGTGCTTATGGCTCTTGTTCAGTCAAGTCTTCAGGTACAGACCCCAGTACTGGATAGGTGATGTTCAGAGATTTGGATGCAGCTGTGGTGGGATGCTAGGGGTGATAAGGTTTTTTAAAAATAACATGGCAATAAACATAAAAAGACAGTTTTTGTCACCTTTAACTCATTTTCTATTGCTTTCTTGACAGAAAGGAGAGGAGGGTTTAGATCTGCATCTTAATATGTAGTCTGCTTCCCTGAATGCTTCACTGTATTAGCTGAACAGATTATTTTTCATTTATTTATAATTTTTAAAAAACCCACAATATTGCTGTGCTGTTCTGGAAGACCTAGCAGCCAAGTTCCTTCTGAAAAGTGAATGCCTAATAATGGTGAGTGGGGCAACAGAAACTTTTTTTGTCCTCTTGGAAGGATCAGTAACATGTGGGCAGAAGACTGGGAAGTAAGCAAATAGAATAATCTTCCCAGACTCTGTCGAACTAATTGGTAAAGCCAAACACCAGCAGAAATGACTCTGAGTCACTGAAGAGTTGTTTAGTGTCACAGGCTGTTTGCACAGACAGCAATGCCATTAATTCTAGCTGGTGCCCTTCACAGATCCATGTTTATTTGGTTAGTTGCAAATGCAGCATACCAAAGCCAGTGCCTCCCTCTGAAATGTGACTGTTCCAATGTTCATGTTTCAGAAATGACTATGATAGGCTGAGGCTAACCTTATTCACCAGAGTGTTTTGAGCAGCCCTAGTTGAAGAATCCATCATGAACTTATAAAACAAACTTCACCCTTCTTTCACTCTGGGAATTGTCTGTGAACAATGTGGAATATTCTTGAATTATTCAACATTGACAATCATTTGTCAAATAATTTCTATGAATAATTTTTGGCTTGCAGCTTGTCCATGATTTGTTTATTACAAGTATTTGAAATCAGATCTGACTGATTAGCTCTGATTGCACATATTGGTTACCTAGGGCAGTGCTAGTCCCTGATGGGGTAAACCTAGACCTTTTAAGTGCATTTACACAGTGAATGCTTATGATTAAAAATTTTAAATTCACTCTTCACAAATAATCTCCAATGGCCACTAAAATTTGTTGTTTCTGTGAACATTTCTGCCAGTAAACTCATTAGCTAGAGTAATTGCACAGAAAGACCACAAAAGGGGGAGCAAAACAAGGCAGACCAATTTGTTTTCATATCAGAATGAATATTGCTTCTTCCCCAGTCCTTTGAGTGCTGGCTATGTAAGAATATTTTGTGATATTGATAGGCCTTTTTTATTCCTGAGGTTTAACAACCCCTGTCTCTGGCAGGAAGGGTCTTACAGGTGCAGTGTTGTCATGTCAGTGTTCCCACACCACCCTGGTCCATATCATACTAAACAGAGAGAAGGACAGAAATTGTGGGGTTCATATACTGCTTAAACAGTTTCTTTTTCTGTATAACCAGAGAAAAGCAGAGGGTTAAACATGGAATTAATGGATATAGATACCCTAGATTATTTATGCCTGATTATTCCACAATGCTTTAAGACTCTCTGGTAAAACAGACAGAGCATATACTTGCATTCCAGGGATCCCATGGGTTTTAATTTTATTGCTCTTGGTTTCTTTTATGTGTCTGCATAGAGAGGGAGGGTGAGCCTCATCTTTAACTTCCTTCAGAAGCAGAAGCCTGTTTTGGTGTTGGGTGATTAGCTTTGGAAATCATGCTTAAGTAGATGCTTGGCTGTAAATTTGCCATCGTTCTGTCAGCTTTGGTTCCCTTTGGTTTGGTCTCTTTCCTTCTTTTCCTCTTTTCCCCACTCACTCAGGACATAAACTTTAATGATGAGATTTCATGCTCAGTCAAGTTTTTGAAAGCCACTTATGTGAAGCATCAATCAGATTATATACCTGCCCTGGCTGGGTGGCTGCTTTTCCCTCCCTACAAGGGGCTGATGGTCAAAAATACATAATGAGCTACTATTGACAGCCTATCAGACTACCACCTTTCCTTCCCTTCCTGCCTCAAAAACCTCTGCAAGTGTTGGCTTAGTCTGTCACCATGGAAATGGTTATTGTTTGACATTACTCTAGAAAGCAGAATTGTTTCCTTTGCTTCTTAACACATCCACTGACACATTAGCTACCTTACCAGCCTTTATAGCAAAGGCCTAGTAAATTGGTAAATTTTTTTTTTTTGTAATTCTATCACTGACCTAGCACTGGATTTTATGTTTGTCTGTACATTTTTGCACACTTCAGGTCAAGAGCCTCATTTCCGTTAGTCTTACCGCATGGGCTCTGGTACTCTGGAGAAATGTAGGATAATATTCCCACAAACAATAACATTAATTCAGTCACACCAGCACTGTTTTTGATAAAGGACATAATCTAACAGCTTCCAGTTCATGTTAGGTAAATTAGTTCCTAAATTGTGTTAGAAAATGTTTGGAAGATGCTGAAGATTTGCCAGTGCAAGGTCTTCAGTGCCAGACTTCAGTGCTAATGCATCCTGTTTTCAATTGACAGAAAGAAAAAGACTGTGTGTGCTCGTGAGATGCCTGGGAATAAGTTCTAGCTAGGGTTTAACCATTTATATAGCACACTGTATTGCTTATCTTTGATTAAGGGGTCTCACCTCACAAGCACTTCTGATGGACTGCAATGCAAAGTTTCACAGCTATTTAAATTGCCAATGACTGCTGAAAGAGCATGTGGCATCGTGGCACTCACCACTTGCCACACAGCTGATTATTGCCAGCAGAGACAAAGGATGGACAATGGGAGACTAACTGTGACTACATTTGCTGAAGTTTGTCTTTATAATCTTCATGCCCCAGGAATGGCATCTCCTAACTATAATCAGCTATGGATCTCTGAGGTCAGCCTTATCTACTGCACTGTGCTGCTTCGCTCATTACAGTGTGCTGAATATTGGCATTTGGTCAACTTTTTCTGTCCACCCCATTTCCAATGAAGCATTATTGTTTGTCAGTTGCTGCCTACCCAACTGCTGTTTGAATGACCTTTCCAAATGTAAAAAGAATAACACATAAATATCTTCTGCTAAATAAGAAAGTACAGATATTAGATAAAAGAACTTTCATTACCTAGCTCTGAAGTGGAACACAACAGCTATCTCATAACACATCTTGGCTTCTGTTAACAATATAGAACAGGAAATAAAGAAAAATAATTGTTGCCATTTCAAATCATGGAGAGATTTCACTGAGGGAAAAACCTAATTACTGATATTTAAGTCAGGTCAGGACACTACAGCAAGCAACCACAGCTCTTGCAAAAAGTGACTCAAAATTTATTAGTTCTGTATAGGCAAATCCACACAAACATCAGATGTTCTGTTGGACCAACATCTGATGATTTTGAAGATGAATTTTGTTGCACTAAATAATAAACATTCTCTCTGATGAATGCATTTGGATTTTTCTTTATTTTATTTTTGTGTCTGAGACAAGTAAAGTATATTTTATTTGTAATCTGTAATATCCTTGAAGTGTCACTAATCTGTAAGGTCTGCTCTAAATGAATTGCTGATAGCTTAAATTGTCTGGGACTCTGTTTTGCTGCTTTAACGAGTTGCACAGTAGAATTAAGCTCATTAAGGCTTCCCACTCCAGAGAGAGAGCATGAAAAAGAAGCAGTATGATGAAGGCCTGTTTTCACATTGCTCTCCACCTGAAGCTTTATTGCATGAGTGACTAAGAACTGGGCCATGAGCTTCCCTCTACCTTTCTGCTGAGACTGTCTGAATTCTACAGCAATGTTTGTTTCCAGGAATAAACAGTAGCCCTTGCTCTGTGAGTACTGCATCACACCCTTCACTTATGTTCAGATTCATTAGCACCATCAGAACAGTCTCCCGTTCTTCCCACACTGTTGTGTGCAAGCCTGTATTCTGTAACATCTCCCTAGCTGTGCAAATACAGTCCCTCTGACAAACAGCTTGTGTTTTACACAGGATAGAACAAGATGAAACTTCCAACCCACATAATACACAGCTTGCATCATGAACTCTCCCATGCAGGTTTGTCCCTGCCTCAGGTCTTGAAATCAGAAACTTTTTTATGCATCAGAGGCTTCAAACTTATTCTCAGCTAATCCCATGCTTCTGTCCTCACCACCTGTTATGGTTTAACCCAGCCTGGGAATGGTGCACCACACAGCCACTCACTCTCCCACCAGTGGGATAGGGGAGAGAATCAGAAGGGTGACAGCTAGAAAACTCATGGGTTGAGATGAAGATAGTTTGATAGGGAAAGCAAAAGCCACACACACAAACAAAGCAAAACAAGGAATTCATTCACTGCTTCCCATCTCCAGGAAAGCAGGGCCCTATCATGTGTAACAGTAACATGGGAATTCAAATGCCATCATTCCAAATGTCCCCCTCTTGCTCCTTGTTCCCCCAACTTTATATACTGAGCATAATGTTATATGGTATGGAATATCCCTTTGGTCAGTTTGGGTCACCTGTCCTGGCTGTGTCTCCTCCCAATCTCCCATACACCCCCAACTCCCTTGCCAGTGGGAAAAGTCCTTGGCTCCGTGTAAGCTCTCCTCAGCAATAACAAAGACATCTGTGTATTAGCAACCCTGTGTTCAATACAAATCCAAAACTTAGCCCCATACTAGCCACTGTGAAGAAAGTTAATTCCACCCCAGCCAAAATCAGCGCACCACCTACCCCACTTTACCTTTCACAGCTCTCTGTGTAATGGGACTCTATTTAATGAGTTGATGAGCTGTTTTCAGAGATCAAATACTCTCTTCAGTACACATGTAGCTTCATCTATTAAAGCAAATTCTATTGGCTTTGAGAAAGAAAGGGTTGACAGCGTAGGGAAAAAAAAAGACTGATGAAGGGAAAGGTGGTGTGATTGCTGAGCACTCAGATTTTGGAGGCAAGAAGGACTAGTATTTTATTCCTCTGGTGTTCTGTGTATCTATCACTCAGACAGAATCCCTGTTAGTGGGAATCTAATTCTTCAGTCACTGGCCAAAGTTAATTAATTTGCAAATATATTTCATCTTCTAAGTGACAGCCCTTTCCAAGAGAGAAGCTGATAGAAAGAGCAAAGAGGTTAAGGTGTCATGTAACACCACGTTCATCCCAGGAGATTGAGGTGACATCACCTAGTTCCATCTCCTCCACAAACAACCCTTCATGGCATGGAAGTACTGTGATTAATTAATTAATTAATATTCTGCTCCCAATTGCTTCACCTTTTGTAAGGAGAGTCCATCTAGAGCTGCATTTGTATAGCTTTGCCATTTTGTTTTCCTGTCAGTGATTCCCCCTTGAGTGGTCCCATCTCCCTTTCAGCTTGTACTGCTCTAACACCTGGGTTCCTAATGAGCAAGAAGAGATTTTCTGGTTTTGACTGGAAAATAATGCCTTACAGGGCACTGGGCACATCAATGTGTGGTTCTGAGATGGCAGATCTTCCATTGAGAGACCCTAAGAAACTTCAGAACTGGGCTAACAGGAATGTCATGAAGTTCAGCAAGGAAAAAAAATCTGCATCTGGAGCAGAATAATGCATAGTTGGTGCAGGTCAGGAACTGTGTCTTTGAGTAGCAGTTCATCAGGGAAGGACCTGAGAGTTAAGGTACTGAACACAAAGGTGAGTATGAGCCAGCAGAACAAGACAATCATCTTCGTGTAGCCCAGTATGAGAAGAGTGGTTAACACTTAGGGGATGCTGAGCCATGCTGAGGCTGCATGAAGATATTATATCCAGTTGAGGCTTCTACAGGAGTGTTGAGAAACTGGGGAGGGACCAGTGGAGGGCAATCAAGATGTTTAGGAACCAAGAAAGCATGGACGATGAGGAAAAATTGAGGGAATTCTGTTCATTTAATCTGGTGACTAAACTGCCACTCAACAACCATCAGCTACTTGTTGAGTGGCAAAGACAAGAGCCAGGCTCTTCCCAGGAGTGGCAAATGATAAAGTAAGGCTCTCCTGGGTTTGGCTGGGATAGAGGTAATT